>NC_022021.1:62020727-62031507 GCF_000317375.1 Microtus ochrogaster
CACACACACACACACACACACACACACACACACACACACCTTGAAATCGGCTTGACAGCCCCGAATGCCAAATTTCAACACAAGTCCAAACTGATGAGTGGTCAGAGTGGTCAGAGGTAATGTGCAGACAGACAGACAGACGTTTGTGACCGAGGATGAGACTGATGGCAAAGCAAGAGAACAAAGCCCACAAAAGTCACTGCTGTCATCCACAGAAGTGACCAGCAATTCTCGCAGTTCACACCTGTGCTCCTGAGAGCTTCTGCAGGATTTTCTGGGTTGTGGTGCTGATAGCAAGAACTGAAATCTGTGAACTGAGCTCCTGTCTCGGGAAGGATAAAAGACCCAGCTCTCTTGAAACGATGTAGCCTAGTCATGGTAGCATGGGAAAAGGAGAGTAGACAGGTGTGACTGAACTATTAATCGGGTGACGAACTGCTTCCTGGGAGCTCTAAGCTCCTCACTTCCTGCACGGATGAGGTGACTGTTCTTTGTCCTGCTAACTGCCCATATCTCTGTAATTCTGAGAAAATTCTGTATCTCTGTGATTTGGGCACTAAAATTCCCTAAGGAATACAAATACCATCCACCCACTGCCTTCCCCTCTGACTTGGCTCTCAATCTGTTCTCTTACTCACCAAGAAGCCACCTTTTCTCATTCTTCCATTATCTGTATGATTTGCAACCTGTGAACAAGTGTATTTTAATTGGAATCTATTTGTTGTACAAATGATGATGTTATTCAATAAAGATAATTTAGTACAAATATATTATATACTTTGGCGATTTTCACCCTTACCCCAGAAACAATGTGATACTGAAGGCCTTTATAAATGCAGAGGTACTTGCTTAATACATATGATCTGCTGTTACAAATGCCAGCTGTAAGCAAAAAGCAGGGAGACTTCTTTAAAACTTATTTTTGAGGAGCACTTCCCTACAAAACAAAACCTATAAAGTATCTATCATAAAGCTGTACGTAGCACATTTTGCACAAAGGAGAAAAAAGTAAATACACAATTTAGAGTGAATATTATTCATTAATTGGAATGTGTAGAATGTTTTTAGGCCCACTATAAAAATAATTTAAAGCTAAATTCCTTGTTGGCATTTTTATTTCATTGTACATGCATATAAAATGATCAAAAGAAATACATTAGGAATACACAATATTAAGCAGCTAGAGAGATAGCTCAATAGTTTAGGATACTTGTTGCTCTCACAGAGAAGAGGGGTTTTGTTCCCAGCCCCAACGTAGTAACTCCCAACTGTTTGCAACTCCAGTTTCAAGAGATACGATGTTGTCTACTGACTCCCACAGGCACCACGCATGCACTGAGTACACAGACATATTCATAAACATAAAATAGATAAATCTTTTTTAAAGATCACACAATATTTAATTGTTATATCCAAACATAGCCAGACAAAAGCATAGGAAAACATATTAATAATAATTGTGACAGACAAAGCATCAATAACTTTAATGTATAAAGATCTTCTAAAGGTTAATACAAAAGAGTTGTACCCAAATTACAGACAACCTAAAGAAGGCAAATATATGATAATAGATGTGTTTGTGTGTCTTAATGTAAACAGGGACATGGTATTTTCACCTGTGTCATTGACAAAGATTTTTTAAAATTGTCATGATATACTTATTATGGGGTAGAATTGCATGCTACTGGGAGAATAGAAGTCTCCTGTATCTTGAAGGAAAGTACTCATATCAAAAGCTTCAAATTATTATTAATTCTTTCATCCATGAATACTGTTGAATATATTCAAGAACTGACGGAAACTTAAAATTAGTCTATGAGTGACTGGAAATCTCCTAAATGTTTTGTTTGTTGGATAGGAAAATTATGAATTTTGTTTCACTCAAAGTATTATATGCCACATTGCGAAATTCTAAAGAATCAAGTTTGGACCTAAAATTATGGGCAAACCATAATGTTCAAGAAAAAGAAACAAACTGAATAGTAAGCATTGTATGTCACCAGCTTAGTTTGAAGTGTGGTACTTGCCCACAACACCTGAGACTGGGTACCTAATAAAGAACAGAGGTCTGATTCTCTCTGTTAGATAGGCTGGAAAATCCAAGGCTGTAGGGCCCATAGCTTGTGAAAACATTCTTGTGCCAACCAATGTCAGAATTCAGGAAGCAAGAAGGTTCATGTGTATACAGACATTTGAGGAACAGAAGGTAAGAGAACAGCAAAAGGCAGAACTCTCTTTTGTAGGAAAAACTCATCATAGTGGCATTCATCCATTTATGAGGAAATGGTCTCCCATTATCTACTGACCTCTAAAGGTCTCACTTCTATTTATTGCTGTTCTAGTCACTGTAGCTAGTAGATGGAACCAACCTAGCATCTATCAAGAGATGAATGAATAAGGAAAATCTGGTAATGTATGTATATAAAATTCAATATTGTTCACCTCTAAAACAATGAGATTACAAAATACACAGGGAACTATATTGGCTTGGTAGATATTTTATTAAGTGAGTTACTGAGTCCTGACAAAAAATTAAGTACATATTTTCCCTCATATATGGATGCTAGTCTGTAATCTATACATGTATATAAATAAGCGTATGTGTAGAGATATACATATATGCATATATATATAACATTTAATCAAGAAGAAGAGGTATCAAAAAAGAGAAAATACTTACTAAAGAACTCATACTCACAATATACTTTGTGTAAGTATATTGAATGCACTACTAAGGTACCACATATTTTCAATGTGAAATGAGCCCTTACATGGGCAATGTCCACTTGTGATTCCCCGAAGGGCTATTACTTTATGGCAAGACATGAATTGCAGATGTTTTTACTAGATATTCCTATAGAATTTAGTTTTTTGTAAGAACTACTACCCCTTTAAATTATAGAGTGCAAAGCTTACTAGAAAAAAATGAGTAAAATATCATGATTTTGAAAACCCTAAGAAGATCTATGAATACTGATTTATCGTCTCTGAATCAATAAATGGAATGCCAGGAACTTGAAAATAATGGAAAATTGTTTGTTTGTTCACTATATGTCATAATCCTAAACTGTTCTATTGTTGATGAGTAAATGAAATGTTTTATTTTTTTTAAAGGTTGACTCTCACACTGTTGTGCTGGAGATTGACCTAACACACACACTTCAGAGGGCATATGTAACAAATGCCATAACAGAGAACAAGAAGGGAAATGTGCTTCAGAAGCTACAGGCATATGCAAACATTATGATCAAAATGACACGGAACAATTATTCTCAACCTTATTTACTATACAATGTGGAAAATCCGCCTTTGACAATGTTCTATTTGCCTGAGATCCATTTCTATACTTTGTCATACCATATCATCTAAAGACACTCTATTATATCTATTCTATTCCCATTTTAAAGATGGAGAAACCAAGTCCATCTGATCCACTAAAATCATTCTCTATGAAGACATGAGCCAACTGTCACCAATGAAATTCCTAGGAGCCCAAGACTGTTATAGCTTCCCACAGCAACAAGAGCTGCTTCACTCAATCTCTAGATGGCAGTAAAATAAGTCAACTGAGTGCTAAAATATAGTATCATTAGAATTCTATCCCGAACCTTGTAGAAGCAAGCCAGCATATCATTATTTTTTATTTCACTGAGTGTTTTTAATGACAAATTTTGACTGCAAACTCTTTTTCAGGGTAGAGAGTTAAAATGTCAGTTTTGATTCAGTGACGATGCTTGCCTTTCAAAATATTTGAAGAAAATGTTTCAATTAATGCAAAAATGATCACATGTTAGAGTATGTAAATGTCATGATAAGTTTGATCATTACATGTCAGAGCATGTAAATGTCATGATAAGTTTGATCACTTAGTAAAAAGATGTCAGGCCTTTTTACACTAATCCCAAAACTTGATAATGTGTGAAAACTTCATTCTCAAGCATCTACATGTTCACATGCATATTTGCATAAATATTTAAAGCATAATGCAAAGACTTCAAGCTATTTGTACTGAAATTTTTCTGATGCACGCAATAAATAATTCAATCTGCTGATAAGCAGCCTCCAGGAACTACTGAAACCAGCATCAATTAGATGTCTGTCTTTTGGTATGACCTCATTGGTAAACTGTACTGTTGGACATTTTAAGCCTCACTTCTTTTCCTTATATTTCTGAGGAGTGCTGGGAGTGCTGGATTTGAGACAGTATTTTACTGTGTAGCCCAAGATAGCCATTAGTTCAGAGTTCTCCTTCCTCTAACTCCCAAATGCTGAGATCATAGGCATGCCCCATCAAGCATGACTTAAGTCTTGTTTCTTTCCATACCTCTATATTGAACTCTTTTGCGATCATTTTTTCCTATAGGAGATCAAGCTAGACTACTAAGGTTCTTTTAAACCTAGGCTGAAAATTTCCAAAGTAACATTTCTATGAATCTCCATCCTTGCTCAAAAAAAAAAAATCTCATAATTTGTTCTGTCTTTCACACTAAACTGGCTGAACATCCCCAGTCTATTAGTGACTCTTTCATTTCAATATTTACTCACAGTTATCCCATAGTGCAATGGATATCTCTTCAAAAACCGCTACTATCTAAAGAGAGGATGCCTCTAGACCATTTTATTTTACTACCCCCTGATCCACCGTTCAACTAAGATCAAGATTATTCTTTATTTCACCCCCTTTCCTTAAAAAGCATCTTCGTTTGTCTTCACTTTGCTCTGAAATTTTCAAAAAGAACAATTTGGAAAGGGCTTGCTTCATTCCCGCCACGCTCATTATTCCTGAATATTTCTCAGACTAGAGGAAGCTACATCAGGGCTGTAAGCACTAAGTCTTGGGGAATGGAATAGAATCATGTGAACCAAACATTGTCCACATCTGATTACTTCATTACTCAAATTTTCTGATCAAATAAGTCTCCAAATTGTTCATCGAGCTTTCCAGTTTTTTCTCCTTCCATACTCCTTCTCCCCCTTTTTCTTCTTTAATTGAAAATAGATTCCTTTCTTATATAGTATATCCTGATTATCCCCTCCCTCTATTCTCCTAGTTCCTCCCCACCTTTTCTCTCCTCTGGATCCACTCTGTTTATGTCTGTCATCCGGAAAGAGAAGATTTCTAAGAAAGAACAACCAAACACGGCACAACAAAACATAGTAAGATAACACAAAATCTGTTGGATATGGCAACCCAACATGAGGGAAAGAGCCCTAAGAGCAGACACAGAGTCATAGACCCCTTTCTCACTGACAGAAATGTCATAAAAATACTAAGCTAGCCGAGCAGTAGTGGCACACGCCTTTAATCCCTGCACTCGGGAGACAGAGGCAGGTGGCTCTCTGTGAGTCTGAGGTCAGCCTAGTCTACAAGAGCTAGTTACAGGACAACTAGGACTGTTACACAGAGAAACCCTGCTAGAAAAAAGAAAACTAAGCTAATAGCTATTATGTGTATGCAGAGGACCTGGTGAAGAATACCCATGGAGTTCCTCTGCTTGCTGCTTCAGTTTCTGTTAGCTCATATGTGCCCTGCTTAGCTGATTCAGAGAGCCTTGTCCTTCTGGTGTCCTCCATACTTTCTGGATCTTTTCACCTTTTCTTCTGTGGGAATCCTTGAGCTCTAAGGGGAGACATTCCATTTTAGACTGTATATCTATCTATCTATCTATCTATCTGTCTGTCTGTCTGTCTGTCTGTCTGTCTGTCTGTCTATTATCTATCTACCTATCTATCTGCATAATGTCTGGCTGTGTGTCTCTGCATCCTCTCCCTTCTGCTGCCAGAGGAAGCTTCTCTATTGATGACTGGATAAGGCACTGATCTATGAGTATAGAAGAATACTATTGTGAATCATTTTATTGATTTTTTTTAAGTAGTGTTTGGTTTTACCCTGGATCTCTGGGCTATCTAGTCTCTGGTTCTGGCTTACCCAAGCAGTATCAGGTTTGGGTTTCTTCTTGAGGAGTTTGGCCTTAGATAAATCAGACATTGCTTGGCTATTACCACACATTCTGTGCCACCATTGCACTAGCATATTTTTCAGACAGGTCAAATGGTTTATGGCTGGGTGGGTGTCCACTTTTCTCTTTCAGTAGCCTGCAGAGACCTTCCCACACCAAAGAGACTGGAATGTAGGGGTGAGGGCTTCATTAGGCACCAGCTCAACTTCTCCAATTTCAATGATCTCTGTGTGTATTGTCCTCAGCAATGGGGTCCCACTTTCAGTTTATAGAGAGCAGCCTTTTGTCTTAGCAGCAGCCTGGGTTATTTGGGAATTACTTTGGCATCTCCTTGGTCAACAACTCAATTGAATACACCCTAGCTCCACCACTGGAAGCCTCACCTGACTGTGAGACACAGCCAGTTGTGACTCTGTGCCCTCCAATACTAGGATGCTCATTAGGATCCCACTCAGATTCCAAGGAGTTTCCACTGCCCTGGCTTTCCACACGACCACCAAATCCCTCCCAGTTCCAGCCATCCCTCCCCAAAACTCACCCCTCTATCCTTGATACACCTTCAATCCCTACTCACCCCCTGTCTGCCCATAAATTCTCATCTATTTCTTGCTCACAGGGAGATTTCTGCATCTACCCTAAACCTTCTTGTTTTCCTAACATATCTGTGTCTGTGACTCTTTACTTAGTTGTTTACCTAACAGCAAATATTTCTTTATATGTGAACACAAACTATATTAATCATTCTGGGTCTGGGTTAGGGTTAGGGCTAACCTTACACAGGATAATTTTTTCTGGTTCCATTCATTTGCCTGCAAGTTTCACAATGTCACTGAAAAAAAGAGCTTAATAATACTCTGTTGTGTAACTGTGTGACAATTTCTTCAACCAGTATTCTGCTGGCGGACATCTAGGTTGTTTACAGTTTCTGGCTATAACGAATAAAGCCACAATGAAAATGGTTGATCAAGTGGCCTTGTGATGGGATGGAATAGCCGTTGGGTATAACTGTTCCTAGGCTGACTTTTCAAATGAAATAAGGCATAAGGGTTTCTAGATTTAATTATTCCTTTTATGCATGAGTATGCTTCAGATGGCTGTATGGCAGCCATGTGTGTGCAGTTCCCAAAGAGGCCAGAGTGGATATTGGATCCTCTGAAATCAGAATTACAGATGCTTGTTAGCTGCTATATAGGGGCTGGCAACCATACCTGGTCCTCTTCAAGAGTACCAAGAGACCTTAACCACTGAGCCTTCTCTCCAACCCTTAAAATTTGGATTGCAAACTTCTAATACATAATTATTAATTCATTCCATTACTACTTATCAGGACCTACTAAACACTGGTCAATAGTCTAGATGGAGGTGCTGCAACCCTGAAATGCTGTAATTAACCCATTCTCCCCAAGACTCACAGGCTAACTCACCATATTCTGCAGTTGAGTCTTCTCCGATTTTCCTACATGCAAGATCAATGTGTGCTGTGGCACAATGGTCTTTTATCCTGTAACTTGTATTATTTTTAATAAAATGCTGATTGCCCAGTAGCCAGGAAGGAAGTAGAGGCAGGGAGAGTAGGCAGGAAGTACAGGTAGGGCAATGAGAACAGAAGAATTCTGGGGGGAAAAAAACCCAGACTCAGAGGACACAAGATGTGACTGCCTCACCAAGAAAGGTACCAAGTCACGGGGCTAACATAGACAAGAATTACGGGCTAATGTAAGTTATAAGAGTTAATAAGAAGCCTGAGCAACTAGACCAACCAGTTTAGAATTAATGTAGACCTCTGTGTATTTCTTTGGGACTGAACAACTGTAGGAACAGATAGAACAGAAAAATTCAGTCAACAATTGTGGTTGCTTAACAATTATGCAGTGAAGACAAGTAATGTTATCAGAAGCTATTCCTTGTTTAAACAACTCTTTAAGAGGAAGTAAGTAGGTGAATGCAACAATCTCTACTACTTTGAAAACAATCTAGTTCATTATTTATAAACTTTGAAGCCATGCAAGTATTCTTATATTATTATTAAATAAAATTAACATGAGAAAATGACCTTTAAAAATGGAAATCAAGTAAATGAATCCTTATCATAGCTCATTGCTGTTATAACCAGTAGAAAAATATTCAAAGTGATATCTTTTACAGTGTTAGGAAATGAAAACAAGGGCTCAAACCAAGAATGTGAAGGCTTTCCCACTTAGCAATTCTTCAGCCCTCCAGAAACTTTTTCTTATATATTTTATAACTTTGGGATCACATTTTTACCTGTTCTTTGGCGATTCATTCATGTATCCAATGTGTTTTCATCCTATTTCATCCACACTCATCCTTTTAAGTACTCCAAGACATTCCCCCACCACACCCCCCTTACAACTTCATGTCCCCTTATTTTAACACAATAAGTACTATTAGTGTTGCCTGTATGTGTAGGGGTATAGGGAAAACCACAGGAACATGAGCAACCCTCAAGCAAACAAAGGCAATTCTCTATGCCTTTGTCATGGAATAAAGTCTAAGGCCAAAAAGGTTAGCAAAGACAAAACAAAAACTCATTAACAGTGCTGGAGACTGAAATTTTACATGTGGCAACAAGATAAAACTGTTGGTCCATATAGTCTATCTATTGTCAAACAAACATTTTCATCTACATTGGGGAATGCAGGGGAAATTAATTGACAATATAAAACAACACCCTATATTATTCAGTATAAATTGAATATTTTAGTATGAATTCTCAGTTTGTTGCTATCCAAAAAGTTTATATCTTGAGCTAAATATATCAGGGCAGTGGTAATATGTACCAGGCCCTATATTGTTAGAGACAGAGATGAGGAAGGGGTACAGAAGAATGAAGAAGAAAGATAATAGAAATTGTTACACAAATAGATGACAGACAGAAAGGCAGACAGATATATCTTTCAGTACAGATGCCCAGACACATTTCTTTGCTGCAATGAGAGTCACTAACATCCTGCGTGTGTTTTATTCCACAGAAGGGTACCAAGGCACTTGGAGAAATAACTTCAGGGTTGGAGTCAGAAATGCACAAAGTAATCCTGTGAGATCTTGTTGGGTCAGGAAGTGATGCTTCACACATGCTAGGGTCAGGTCAAAAGAATTTAGAGACTAAACTTAAATGGTTTCCATCATGTCAAAAAAGAACATGGCGTTCACACCAGTAACACTGTAATGAACAGGAAAATAATGCCTCAACTATGTTTAAATCTGTTAACTGAAAATGGTACTTGATGAATGAATTTTATTCTACTTCATGATACTAAAGAAAATTCATCATTTTTAAAATTGGTCAGCAAGAGAAAGAATCATTGAAAGAACATAAAGTTGAGTAGGCATGAAGATGGGTAGGATCATGCAGGAGTTGGGGAGGGAGAAAACATGATCAAAATGTATTGCATGGAAAATATTTTTAAATTATTTTTTAAATAGAATCACACAACCTGCCTTTCCTACTAAACTGGACTACCATTTACTGAGTTAACAGATGACGGTAAGGTTTCCTTGCCAAAATATATTGCAAATAAACAAAATGAATGTAGATTATCGCCAAGGTGTAATCTTTATTAAATTAATGGATCTAGACATCAATCATAGGGGTGACTAATATCTCAGAAAGAAAAATAGGTAGATATTGTATTCCTCCTAATGAAAGAATACAGCATATGATCTATAAAATTATCTTGCATAAAAACACAACCTATAATCTTATTAAGTCCAATTATCAACAGATAGCTAGAAATGTGTCAAATACCATTATAGGCAGGTAACTATCCAGATACAGAACAAAGCAAGCTGTAAAAGGATCTGGATTTCTTAAAAGAAATTTTTATATAAGGGAGAGAAGGGGAGACGGGTTAGGTCATATCCTGGCCCTAACAGTCTGTGTAAAAAATAAGCAAACAAACAAAACCAAGCTTTCCATATTACTGTGTACATTGATGAGCTGGTGAAACCCAGAGCACCAGTTATTTGATGGTCCACGTTCTGTAACGGTATTATGACACTTTCAAATGCTATCATAGAGATGTGTACTGAAATGCCATGAATGAATCATTAGAACCTATGAGGTTTGCTTCAAAATGATTCAGAAGCTGGAGGCGTGGCAGGATACAAAGGTCAACACGGGATTAGTTCACAGGGACTAAGGATGAACAATGGGTGCATTGACTAGTACCTGCCAAGTTTGTGGAGACTAAATGTTATCAAAAATAAGTTTTTTTAACGCATATATAAAGTCCCACCCCTTGCAAATTCTAACATAATTGACGTGGATCTTAGGGGAAAAGTGAAGAGAAGAAGGGAGGGAAGGAGAGAGGGAGACAAAGAAAGGGGGAAAAGGAAGGGAAAATCATCCTGCAATCCGAGCCCAGTGTCTGGGTCAAAAACCACTCATGCCTTCCAGCATCTCCATGATTTCCTTCACTCCAAAGTGTTCATGTATCTTAGTTGTTCTTCAGAACTAACAGAGTTGCAAGTTAAACATGCTGATTCCTGGACTTCATCCCCCAGGAGAAGAAACTGCTCCTGGAGATTTATTCAGAATTGGGGTGGCACCTGGGAACAGGTCTTTTGTGCTCAACCAAGAGGGACTCACTTCTATGCAGAGAGCACAGACTCTGCCCTTCCTGTACCTTTGTTCACTTTACTCTTTTCTTCTGCCCTGCATGTCTGTCCCTTATCTTTTCTCAAAGCACACCCACTCTAAACCAAATTCAGAAACAGCTATCTTTGAGATTGGGCTCAGTGCTCAGGAGCAGTTGGTCAACATTCAATTGACTCCAGGTGGTTTTTTTTTTTTTTTT
>NC_022021.1:62031682-62046691 GCF_000317375.1 Microtus ochrogaster
GAGGGAGGGAGGGAGGAAGGGAGGGAGGGAGGGAGGGAGGGAGGGAAGGAGGGGAGGGACAACACGAAGTTGGATGGGTTAGGGTTTGGAAGGAGTGAGGAGAGGAGAAAGAATACAATCAAAACATAAGATTTAAAAGTTTTAGCAGTAAAAATTGAGGGTTCAAACTGTACCATATATCAGTGGTTAAGAGAATTTTGTTGTAGGGATACTGTTTTACATTGATTCTTAAAGTCCTGGAAAAGCTTATAGCGGTTGGTGGAAAAGTATCACTGGGACCTAATAGTAGGAAATTAAATCACCAGGAACATGCTCTTGAGACAGCTATTGCAAACCAACTGCTTCCTCTCTCTTTCTTACCCATGCACCCTAGTGAAATTAGCATGTCCCTCCCCATCACATGCTTCTTCCATGACGACATGCCTCTGTGTGAGAAGGAAAGCACACAAAGCAGGTGGCTTTTGGATCACAAACTGACACTGTGGGGGCAAAATCAAAACTTTCTCTTCACACATGAAAGCAAACAAACAAATGGAAATCCCATGCCTCTCTCAAACCTAATCCCTAGCAGAAATGATTCCTTCTTCCTATGAACCCTTCATAGAAACTTCCAACTGTTTATGCGTGGTGACTGCACTCTTTTATGCAAGAGTAAGCTTCTTTAGGCCAAATGGGCTCTTGGAATATGTCTTTGCAATTTAGATGTTATTAAAGTATATGCTAAGCAATAAATCAATGAAAACATCGCAGTTGATGGTGTCTAGAATGTGTGTCCCTTACCTTTTTCTCGGAAGGGATAGTTAGCATAAGCACATTCTACTCTCTATTCATGGAGAAGCACCTCTCAAAGAATACATCTCCAAATAGGAAATGTCTAAGTGTTTCTCAAGAATCAGCTAAATCGGCTATAAAACCTTGAATACTTTCTGAATCAAAATGCCATGCTTACCATTTTGACAAACTAGGGAAATTGGCTTGAAGAAAAGTCTTCTAAAGTACTGTTTTACATATAATAACTGCCGCCGAAAGGTGCTGAATATCCTAAGAGGCCCGGTTTTATAATGTTATAAATAAATATGCCTTTACTTTTAAATGCACTTGAATTTTATAAGGCTTCTAAAGACAAGCGATATAGTTTTATAAAGACCTCTACTTCGGACTCCTGAAGGGAAAGACAAACTTTAAACTTTGAGCGGAGGTGCATCATTAGAGATTAATGGCTGGCATTGGCTGAGTGCTCACTGTGCGGCAGGTGCTCGCCTCAGCAGTTTTATGATCCTCTTGCTGAGTTTTCTCAAAGACACCCTTGGAAGTTAGGGTTTATGGAAGGCCACAGAAGGGTCTGGAGGGGTGGAGCAACTGCCCAAGGCCACGTAACTGCACAACTGAATTGTTGTCTACTAAGAGTATCAAAGGCTGGTCAAGGCAAGAGCAGGAAAAAAAGGAGGGAGAAAGGATTAGAGGCTGCGTGAGAGACGAGGTGATCTGCAGCCTTGAGAGGTAGACAGCTCACACCTCACCGCCTTCCTTGCCCTAACTGTCTCTTTCTCTCTAGTACTGTGAGATATTGGAGCAGTAGCAAAATGTGGGAGGAGACATATAGGCCCATGCTTAACAAATGGGAGATAATGGTAATCACAGCCAGTGTCGTGGACTCTGGGACCGTCATACATGGGATGCCCTGGTGCATTCCACAGCACTGTGTCACCATCTCATCAGGGGCATGCACTGGATGACTGTTCGCCCTGCACCCATGCTGTTGAAAGCACAGAGCTGTAATCCAACTTCTAGTCCATTGAGGAATTTCCTTACCAAACATCTTAGAATGTTGTGTGAAGGGAGAGTGTAATCGCCAGAATTCTGTTGGCTTTATCTAATCCCAATCCCTGGGCTCAGCTACTGCTTGCCATATCTCTTCCCTGTCTGGCACACAGACAGAACGCTCCAGTCTGTGCCCAGAAAGGGTCAGCAGCCCATGTCTGCTGTGATTAGCCTCTCCAGTAGCGCTCCCACAGCATGCTCCCTTTCACAGAGAGATAATGAGGGTCATTATTTCTTTTTCCCTAGAGCAAACAGTCCTAGAGAGCTCATACCTGGCAGGAGGGAATGGTTCTCTTCTCAGATGCCACTGGAGCACTGAGCCTGAGCTCCTCCTCCCTTTATGGATCTATAACTTGATTCCACGCTCTAAGTGTATTTGCATAAGAGTCCACCTCTTACGATGTCCAAAGTATGAAAAATCCAGATCTGTTTTGAACTCTATCCATCTGTATCATTCATCCAAAGGGGATAGAGATGAGAAATTATGAAGTCAACTTCAAACTCTTCTGCTGTCAAACTAGTCCAGAGTTTAAGAAATAGCCAGGCATTTGGTGGTGGCACAGGCCTTTAATCCCAGCACTCAAGGCGGAAGCGGGCGGATCTCTGAGTTGAGGACACTGGTCTATGGAGTACACGCCAGGAAAGTTGGGGCTACACAGAGAAATCCTGCCTTCAAAAATCAAAGAAAGAGAGTCAGTACGATGAAGTATTGAGGGAAACTGAGTGTTGTGGATAACCATCTCTTTATTGACCCATTATGGCCACAGATATCATTGTGGAAGAGTGTTGACAGTTCCCACACTGTTTAGGAGAAACAGTGCTAACTGGGGAAAGCGACCTGCAATTTCTTACATTACTATGCAGATGTTCAAAATCTGAAGGGTTTCACTCATATTCTGCTGGATGCGAATTAAAGGAAAGCAGTTCAAAAATTAAGTGTCTATTTTTATCCCGGAAATAACTTTACAAATATTTTGACACAATGATTCAGAGACCCAAACGAACAAGCTTACTCCCCCGCCCCTCCCGCCAACAAACTCTGTTCTTCTCAGAACTCACAATAGCTGAACGGGCCTTGCTTTCTAGGGCAATCACTTAAATACTAATTTATGGAGATACTTTCATTCTGTTTTTATTCAGAGAGTCAGGAATGAAGAGCCTACCCTTTTAATGCAGCACAAATATTTCTTAGAGCATAAGGCCATTTATATTTTTCCAAAAGATTTGCTCCGATGTTTATACTTTTAATAATACAGCTATTTTTACATAAATACAGAAGATATAGGACATAAATACAATGCTAAATGAACAACCTTGCCATGAAGCAAGTCCTAAAATAGGATTTTTATTGTTGACATCTTCCTGAGCGCACTCTGCATTTATGAGATTAAGACACTGTGAAGCCTGTTTTATCTGTCCCTGAAATTATTTTGTCAGTCTCTTTAACTATCTAAGTATTTTTTACTGTTGGAATTAAAAACCCAAGGCTATCATTAGGATTCATATAAATCTTTGGTAGAAAACCTACATACAAAAGAAGGGAAACCGAATTTGATTTTCTTTAAGTGGCAGATTTCTTACAATCAGCAAAGAATTGTCAGTCAGGCAAATTCCACATTTTCCAAAATGTATATTTTCCCTGGTCAAATTACATGGGGGAGAAATTATGATCAAATATGCAAGGCAAGCTTGGTCACACACTCCTGGATCCAGGGAGTAAGCTTTCTTCTGTGCCCCTGTACAATGGTTGCTGAGTAACATTAGCATAATCCTGAATTATTACGAAAATTAGGGGTCAGATTTACTTCACTGGAGAGCTCAACCTATCTGAATCAGGCCTGAGAGGCCGGAGCATTCCAGATGTGAACCTGGAGGTAGGTGTAAAGTGCACCACATGGAGAGAATGTGCACGGTAAGGAAAAAGACAAATTACCCAGAGCTATTACTGTCATTAGTCCCATCAGCTTGGGAAGCCCTCCCACTGCATTTTCAGTGCAGTGCAGAGCGTGGTCCTGGGGCTTATCACATCTTGCAGGGGGTCGTCTTCTGCCAGGCATAGGCACATAACTTGACATTTCACTTAAAAAAAAAATCTGGGCCCTCATTCTCCAGCCAGGCTTCTGTTTCTCAGCCTCTCACGCAGTAGCTAAAATAAAGGAAGCCAGCCCACCCAAGGTTGCAGTCATGCATCTGTGCACAGCATTGCATCCCTTCCAGAGGTGCGCTGTGTTCCTTTACATAGTCAGGTGGTTTCAAGGTAGGGGCAACACCAACAAGCCTCCACTGCTAGAATATAATGCATAATGCTTCAGAAGCACCTTTGAGGGTGGTTTCACTAACATATTGAATATTTCTCCATAATTAGAAGATAACAAATCGATACCACAAGGAATGTTGTGAAATAATACAACATGTGTGATAATAGTACCTGCAAAATTGCATTCAGACTGGGAAATGGTGAAAGCTTACAGGGACAACCAATGCAATAAAGCAGCATTTCCAAGACATTGGTGATTCTGTAATTACATACATGGAGATGGTATGTATTACAAGAATTTATCAAAAAACCCAGACAAATAGACACACACACACACACACACACACACACACACACACACACGTTGTATGAACTGGAGTTTCTGCTGTGAAATATGTGCAAACAAGTAATTGCTTATGCTAGGTGCTAGGAATTTTAAAAGCTGTCTTACGTATTCTCAAAAATATCTTCAATGGTGCATATTCTCTTTAGCTGAAAAACGAAGTCATTGGGTCACCTTGCCCAGTCTTAGTACATGGGGAGGTGCTTAGTCTTACTACAACTTGATATGACATAGCTTTGCTGATATGCATGGAGACCTGCTCTTTCCTGAACAGAAATGGAGGAGAAGTAGATGCAGGGTAGGAACAAAGGGGTGGGGATAGCAGAGGGGGGCCAAACATCACCTGGTGTGTAAAATAAATAAATAAATAGAAAGTCATAAAAGTTCAAGCACTGAAGCATTATCATTAAGAAAATAATGTCAGCATTGCCAGGCATTGTGGTACATGCCTTTAATCTCAGCATTTGGAAGAGAGGGGTGGTGGACCTTTGTGAGCTTGAGGCCAGCCTGGTCTACATAGTTTCAGGAAAGTTGGACTACATAGAGTGATCCTGTCTCAAATAAAATAAAATAAATAAAAAAGAAAAAAAAGAAAGAAGAAAAGAAAAAATAATAACAAAAGGAAAAACTATTTATAAAGCATGCCCCCACCCAAGAGCAGGCAAAAAGCAAAAATTCTACCTAGAAAAGATCCACTGAAAGGACCTTTATTGAAAACAGTAATACTTAAACACACTCATCTCAATAACAATAACAGTATCCCACATATAGAGTTTATTGCACAACAAACTGGCCCAGTGAAATTTTTCTACATGTAAAAGTAACAACAAACCCAAGATCAACCAGCACATGTTAATTCCTACTCATGACTACCTGACTGCAAAATATACAAATAACAAAATTGACCTTAAATTTGTATCAATAGAGCAAGATCCATACCAATGCAAATTTCTATAGCATATCCCTTTAAATATAAACAAACATTTATAAACAATATTTGGGAATATGGGCATAGCTCTTCTCCAAACTGCTTCCTGATGTTTATTGGGTAAAATAATTTTTGAAAGGTGTTCAAAGTGACCTTTCAGAGTTCTTGGTCCATCAAATCACATTAGCCTGTAATGAATCCACAGGTTCTCATCCTCAGTGGAAACAAAAGAAGAACCTCTTTTCCAAAGCAACATATTCTTAGATCTATATTTTGAAATCAAGATACCTTTAAAGTATATATGTTGATTTAGCTTAGCAGCCCATAAAATGAAATGTCTCTCTGTACTTACCTTCTTCATAGTCAAAAAATTCAAAGAAAGCACACTAATATACATAATCTAGATTTTCTGTGTATATTCCATCTTTACATGGCTTATTTTTACTCTATTACTTTTTAGTATTTATTTTATTATCTTTAATTCTTTAACCTATGACTGTCCTACTCTGTCTCTTTAAAGACTTTGTTTTATTATTTTAACAAAACCATTTGCTTCGTTTTATAACTCTCTATACTCTCTTTCTTCTCTCTCCCAAGCCAACACTTTGACCCATTTACAGGTTTTTTATGTCTGAATGTGTCCTACTGTGTATCTGTAATTCTTACAAGAGAGCTTCTTAAAATGCTAAGCACTTCTTAAAAACTTAAGCTGTGGCATCACTAGGGTATATACAGTACTTCCTGCTTGCTCTGAACAGTCCAAGTGGTGGAAGTTTATTCACCACCTCTGTAAGCCATGCACATTGCCCCAGTTCCAAGTATGTAGTAGGTCTATGTTGAGCCATTATGCAGTTGTAGCAAGCTTCTCACAAAAACTCATTTAAATGCTTGGCCTCCAGAAAGAGCCAGAGTTCGTGCTGGCAGCATGGCTCAGGAAGCCACCATTTAAAAACCACGGCTTTTTTCTGCTATTGTTGAATCAGGAAAACCTCTCTTAAAGGAGCCACACCTCTGCTTGCTTCTAGCAAAAAGAGCCCACCCAAGAAAATGTCACCACCAAACCAAGCTTAACTCTTTTGTATCTAAAATTCCTTTTTAAGCTTTCTCAAATTTTTATGTGGATTTAGTTAACCATGTTGGTACACCAATTGTTGTGGGAAGGCCACTTGTTGGTTCCCAGCCACTTAGCCCCAAAAGAATCACAGAGAAACTGTATTAATTAAATTACTGCTTGAACCATTTACTTTAGTTTCTTATTGGCTAACTTATATCTTAATTTAACCCATTTCTAGTAACCTGTGTATTGCCACAAGGCTGTGGCTTACCGGATAAAGTTACGGGGCCCGTCTCTGGGGGGACTACATGGCTTCTCTCTGACTTCACCTCCTTTCTCCCAGCATTCCATTTGGTTTTCCCCACCAAGTTTTATTCCCCTATAGATCTGCTATAGGTCCAAAGCAGTTCCTTTATTAACTAATGATACTCACAGCATACAGAAGGGAATCCCACATTAAACTTGTCCATCCTAGTATCCTGGCACACTTATCTATCCTAGTGTTCCGGCACACTTGTTCATCCTACTGTCTTGGCACACTTGTCCATCCTACTGCTATCTTGGCACACTTGTCAATCCTACTGATATCTTGGCACACTTATCCATCCTACTGCCTAGACACACTTGTCCATCCTACTGCTATCTTTGCACACTTGTTCATCCTAGTTTCTTGGCACACTTGTTCATCCTACTGCCTTGACACACTGATCCAACCTACTGCTATCTTGGCACACTTGTCCATCCTACTGCCTTGACACACTTGTCTATCCTACTCACTCCTTAGACATTTACCTGTACATCAATAGAACTTCCCCTTTAAACTTCTTTATTGACCCTCAAACTCTCCACATTAGTCTTTTCCTCCTCTTTTTTTTTTTTGGCCCTACTTGAAATAAAAGTTTCTATATTTATCTTGTTATACTTATTGAAAACTGTTGGGTAGAGAGTGATTGATCTTTTGAAACTATTTTGAGCTACCAAGAAAACACAGCTTAGTGTTTCTATATGTGCTGTTAGATTTAATAGCCACTTACCCCAATGGTGATGCCTTACAGGGACACCTAGAATTGTTACACTCCACTGTGCACAAAGAACAAAGAGATTCTATATATTGTTTGCATCCATTCCTAGAGAGGCAAATTATGGAAGGCATTTTCACTGAATTTTCTCCTACCATAGATACCTCCACGATACAAAACAATATACCATCTTGTTCCCCAAGTTTTCAGACTGGTCCAGCATCTGCTGAATGCTGAGTCATTTTACAACATGCACAAGTGCTTTGCTTCTTGTCATCTGAATTTCTACGGCCCATTGATTTGTTTGAATTTAATGTGATGTTCAAAGGCACTGCCGTTCTCGGAGCCTTTCATTGAGGTTTTTAATAGGATATTATACAGAGTAAGGAATATTACCGTCTGATGAAACAGCACATTTTAGCCTAGTGTCAACAAAACAGAGCAAATTGCTAACCTCTCCAACAGTTTTACAACATGCCACACTTTTTTCTCCCTCCTAAATTTTTGCCTAGACTCTTGTAATTATTGGATAATTACCTCTCCCTACACACTTTCTTTTGACAGCTTAGTTCTAGCCTCTGAGAGCTGAACATCTAATTGGTCTGTCTGCTTGGATTGTGGAATTTTGAGACTTCTTGAATTTAGCCAAACCAGACAGTCAAAACAGTGAGGGAAAAAAATGTTTTGGGTAAGTTCTATTCTCCCTAAACCATCTAAAAGTGCTAAAGAATAAAGAACCTCTGGTAGGTTCTATGCTCCCTCAACCATCTAAAGGGTTAAAGATGTAAGAGGCTCGGGTACTTCAGCCGCTCTTTATGAACCTGGTAACTGGACTCAGTGAATGCGTGGTTATCAGAGTAGAGCCTCCTAGAATCACTACACTCAATAAATGTCCAATAACAATGGT
The DNA here is from genome assembly GCF_000317375.1 of Microtus ochrogaster. NCBI lineage: Eukaryota > Metazoa > Chordata > Mammalia > Rodentia > Cricetidae > Microtus > Microtus ochrogaster. The sequence goes on from NC_022021.1 coordinate 62,040,012, forward strand.
GAAGACTTAGACGAACTATATTTAAAATATTTCCCCCTTAATTCCCCTCCTAAATCTGGCTTCCATCTTTGCCTCTTTATGGTATCCAATGACCTCCATTCAGCCAAGTTCAAAGGCATTTTCTCAGTCCTTATCTTCCTTGATCTTTCTGATGTGTGGGGTACAGCTTTTCATACCTGCCCCTTTGAAGGCTTCTGGCTTCAGTTCCTGAGACATTTCTATTGTCTTTTACTTTTCCTCATCACCACCCAGATCTCTTCACTTATTTCTCACATTTATAAATGTCTTTCTTTCTTCTTTATACCTTTCCAGTCACTTTTCTCCCAACAGATCTTTGGTGAAATTCTATATCACTTGTGTCTCCCTGTCTTTTTTGTTAATTCTACATAGATTCTTTTGTTTTCACTGTCATAGAAGAGAATAACTTCCAGATACCCTCTACCACTACTCTCTTTCTGTGTAGCCCAGAAACATCAAGAACGAATCAACATTTATAAACAGAGATTCAAAATAGAGCTGATATGCCATATGCACTTAATTGTCACCTCACTACCCTCTATCTCTTGAAAGGTGTCTTCCTCACAGAAGTCTAATTTGATCTCTCTCTCTCTCTCTCTCTCTCTCTCTCTCTCTCTCTCTCTCAATCACTCCATCATCTCCTCTCACTCTCTGTCATTTTTGACTCCCCTTAACAGCATATATGCCTAACTATGAGAATTTGCATTTGTGTGTGTGAGTTGTGAATGCATCATGAAAAGGGACGCTTCATGAATGCGATAACTTTTGGGTGTGTTTATTTTCATTTAAACAGCATATAGAAGATTGAATGATATATAGAAAACACTAAATATTCAAATGCACTAATAAATGAATGAGGAAGTGAACAAACACATGACTGGCAAAAAATCAGTCAGATTCAATCAGTTCGATCCTCAGGTGCAATATTGACTTCTTGCCTACTTCAGCGCATTCAGTTACTCTAGAATACAGAATAAGGCTATGTGGATGCCATAAATAGGCATCACCCACAAAACTTCAATAGGAAGAAGATAAGAACTCATTACCCCTTTGTATTTTAATCTGAACGTTTTTACTTGGAAGCCAACTCCATCCCCAAGGTTACTTACAACATTGGCTATTCATGGCATTATTACACCATAATGTTGGGGGACCTGAGTAATCAATGCTGCACCTCGATGGATACCAGACAAATGAAAAGAAAAAGTGGCCGTAGGAAGCCTAGTCCCTGTCTCAAGATTTAAGTAAAGCTAGAATAACCATGTTTCTCCTCAGTTTCCCTTGGCAAGAAACTGCCACGGAACCTATGCCACTGCAAGAGGGACTAGATTTGCTGCCAGCCCACATGTATGTGAAGGGAGGGGGTGGTGAGAGGGCTCTGTGGGTGAAGTCGCTACTGTAAAAGGGTAGGAATCTGAGTTCAGATACACAGCATATATGTAAAAGCCACAATCAGTCAATAAATATCTGCCACCCCGATTCTGGGAGTAGGCAAGGTGCAAGAGGGAGGTGCCTGTAGCTCACTGCCAGCTACCCTATAGTGAGAGACCCTATCTCAAAATAAAAGGTGAAGAGTGACACATGAAATCATACAACACTGACCTCTGACCTTAATATGCCTGTTTACGAATGTCAGCGTGTATCTACATACATGTGTGTGTTCACAGGTAAAAAATGGGGTCAGCTGGTACAAATCTAGCTATGGATTTCTTAGATTCTCTTAAACCAATCTTCCCCTTTCTTTTTGTGGTGACATGATTCATCTTGATGGTTTCCTCCACAATCACCTAGGAAACAAACTTTTAGTTTTTTGCTTTAGTTATTTTTCTTACTGCAAATAATCTGGTCATAAGCAATTTGAGGGAGAAAGGATTTATTCAGATTGATAACTCCATTGAAGGTGGGGAAGACATGGCTGCAGGAGAGGAAGGCATGACAATAGAAGCTAGAGGCTGGCTGGTCAAATTACACCTTCACTCAAGGAGCAGCTATTTAACAGAAAATGGGGTCAGACTGGAAGGCTCCAGCGAGGCTCCACCCCCTAAAGATTCCACAACCTTCAGAAAGAAAGCTACCAGATTAGAAGGAGGTGTTCTATCAGGTGAGCCTGTGGAGGACATTTTTACATTCAAACTCAATAGCCTGTCTTTCAGGATGCTTCCACTGGGCTTGAGCAGAGGTTGGAAGCCCCACGAGGAATGTGAGAAGCCTTGGTTTATGACACGGAGTCCCTGACTGAGTACTGAATGAGAGACCGAAGCTCTTCACATGTGTGTATTTTGCAGTGAGTGGAACTGTAGCATTCTTCAGTCTCTGCTTTCTGATTGTGGAAGCAATGTGATGAGCAGCCTCCCAGTCTTGCTGCTGTGGCTCCCTACTAGGTAGATTACTCCCTCAGATGGACATAAACTCTTCCACACATGAGTTGCTTTTGTCAAGAACTTTGTCACAACAGCTTGATCAGCTATAACCATTGCGATCATTTCACTAAACCCTCGTGATCCTTGTCTCGTCTTCCTGTGGTCATTCTTTAGTTGGTCCCATTCGTATCAAACACCAAGGGACTTTCCCCAGGCTACAACCACCATGCTGAATTTGTTATATCAAAACAGTATCAAGTTCCACCTATCTTGTATCAGTGGTATTTGATATGGGTTGAGGGCTCACCATTTCCATGACTTTGCAAGGTTAGGTCCTAAAATGGCTGAAGTCTCACTTTAAGAAGACCACCCTGCACACACGTATGTGCCAGTCCCTTCCAGATTTTCTTGCCTTGAAGCCTTGAAATGTTTGCTATATAACATTACTTTTCCCCTTGATAATATGGGCTTTCAAATCAATATTTGATGAGGGAATTAAAAGGTCATACACATAGATATATATGTATATATTTATGAAGATATGTGTGTGCACATATAAATTCATGTGTATGCAAACATATATACATACATGTGTGTGTGCATATGTAGATATATAAATATACAAATCTCTCTCTATATATATAAATTTATATTAAAGCAAAACCATGATTTCTGTAAAGATGACTCAGTAGTTAAGATTTTTTTGTTGTTTTGGCAGAGGACCCAAGTTTGACATTCATCACCTATATGACAACAATTCATAGCTATAACTGCAGTTCCATGGGGACCAGTCATGTACATGGTATACATACAAACATGCACATACTCATATTCATATAAGTGAATAAATAAAATAAAGACAGATCTTTGTAAAAAAGCCTCTATCATTAGGCCAATAAATTTCTACAAACACTGCTTTCCTATAATCCTTCTGTAAAAGGATGGTTTAATGCTGTGGCTCTCAGTATCATTCTGAGACTCCCTGAGAGGGTTTTCCAGGAGTCTGTGAGACAAAATCCCTTCACATATTTGTATTTTGTAGATTCTGGTGTGTGTTTGTTTTTGTGAAAGGGTCTTGTTCTGTAGCTCTGGCTGGTGCATATCCCAGCTAAGCCTTCAACTTCCTGCCTTTCTCATCTTCATACTGGGTGTCAGGAATGCACCGCAATGTCCAACCTGAGACCAAAACTCTTTTCAGAATAATTCTCTGATACTCTATTCTTATTTTACTCTCATCTTCTCACAAGTGGGCACAGGGTTCCAAAAGCAACAAAATGTATGCTAGCTCCACAAATGGGAATGAAGAAACAGATCCACAAATTCAGCTGTCAGCTATTAAACCAAACATTGTGAGCTTCACAAAACCAGAAAATGATGAAGCTCATTTTTGCTTTTGTTTGTTTCACAGTCGAATGTTATTTGAACATTAAAACGTTGTTCATGATAACATGGTGAGTTCTTTAAATGAAATAATGATATTTGCAAATTTTCCTTTTAGATTTATCATAAATGGGACTCTCTCTAACAAAGTATTTTTTTTTCTAAGAGTACATGGTGACCTTGAAATAAATGAATGTGAAGGTTTACTCCTTTAAGGGGATAATTGTAGGGTTGTTGTTGTTGATGTTGTTTTGATTTGTTGCTTTTTTTTCCTCTTTGCCATCAGCATCTTCCTTGATCCCTGAATGTAATGAAAGCAGACATCACTAAGATTGCCCTTAAATAGTATCTGCTAAGCTACTCCAGCCCTCACCCCAGTGGAGTCACCAATGACAACATATAACTTCTTTGATGTACTACTATCACGTATATGAAAGAGAGATGAGGACCCTGCTGAGAGAGTAGGTGCAGAGGTCACTGAGAAACAGGCCCTGGCAGTTCCCATGCATAGCTGATGACTGTAAAGTACTCTATAGATAGAGAAGTGCTATGTCATGGCACAAGCAAGCACTCTACCCCTGCCACAAGAGAAGCCAACTCTTTCCTTAATATTCTCTATAAAAAAAGACCTAAAAGAGTCTTGGTCTGCTGAGTCCCTCCAGGAGATTTAGAACAACCCAAACAACATGAGGAAGGAGCCACATTCATCATTTATATCCTGGGACCGATGCTGCATTCAACAGACTGCAGTCTAATGCCATACTTATCTGTGCCCAAGAGAAACCTCTAACCGCAGCCAGCTAGGGCTGCCATCATACACATCACAAATGCATACGCTCCTTCACCAGACTGATTTCACAGAGCATGCCCTTAGTGCTAGGGGCACACAAATAAACAAATCATCATTCCAAAGCCTGTAAATAATTCAGTTGAAACCACCTCCTCTAGCGAGGGTTTGTAAGCAGCATCTAGCAGTTTTGGTTCCAGATCTCTGTGGGAAGAAGCAGCAGTGCTGTCTGTATTTTGCCTGCCTGTGTTTTCTTGCAATATTAGTTAATTCAGGATTAGGGTTAAAATTCTAAAAAGTGTGGGAAATATTTCGGGAACTTTTTTCCTTCTATGGAACATCTAACAAAGTAAATTCGAATTCTATCATTTCATGTATTTACTTACACTTATGAGACTAGCATACCAACTGGGCCTTAGGTATGATCAAAATTACTTTACAGGTTGTGCGGCCTTGGCACACTTTGAATAAAGATACGGCTGGTTGCAATCTCTCCAAGACCCTTTTTACACATGATACTCAAGGACATTCTCCATCAGTGTTAAGGAGACTTACAAGTCTTCTCTGATGAACTCATAGAACTAAAACTTGAGTTTTCATTGCCAAGCTACTATACTTCATCCAGTTGTTCCAATCTGGAAAACAGGGAGGGATTCAAGAATACTAGTGAGTTTGAAGTTGTTTTTTTTTGAAGGAATACATGATAATTTTTAAAATATCAAATATACTTTGGCACAAACCAGAATTCTAAATATCAAGCTCCAAAATATTATGAAGCTATTATGAAGGAAAATAAATGAGTAATTACAGAATTTTCTATGAGGTTTAACTCTCTAGAAACTGATAATCCGTGTTTACCACCTCTAAACATTTAGGAATCAGCACATCACTCTCAGTGGAAGCAGATTGCCATATTTTACAAATAAAGTCATTCCTATTGTTTTGTGAATTAAAATGTAAATGTTATTTAAGATGTTTGGCTACTTTCCTTCAAATGTTTCTTTGTAGAAAAGCATTTTCGCATGATCAAAATTATTAGACCACTGAAATAAAATGTTAAATAATTCTGGGCTACTTATGACATTTTAATTAAAATGAACATTTAGCCCATGGGCCCAAAGGATTTTTTTTCTTATTAGTACTCAAAACTATATTGTTTTGAAGTATGAGTGTCCTTTTTTTATAAATTAAACTTGTCACCTTCTTGTTTCATGATAATTCCACAAGAAATCAGATATATGTTTATACCTTCTTGTTTCATGATAATTCCACAAGAAATCAGATATATGTTTACTTTTGTTAAACATATTTCAAAGTAAACTTCTTTATTTAAAATGCTAACAGTTGTCCAATGACTAATTGTTAAAAATCTTTTAAACAAATATGTTTGTTTCTGCTGTTTTAACTGCTATGTGGGCAATAATTTTAACAAAAGAAAAGTGTTTAAATTAATTGACAGTGATATTTAAGCCATTAAAGTCACTACAGACTAGAACCTACATAAGTAATATTTTGCAAAACTGTGTCTCCCATTGAACAAAGACGAGTTTATTATTGTGTGTTACAGACCTCTATGACAAAAAGTTAAAAAGACTATTAGGAAAGCATAATCTCTCCTGGCTCTTAAAACTGAGTTCCCACCGTGGTTTCCCTTATCATATTCAGTGGCCTGCCTACTATCATCTCCATATACCTGCTAAGTTTAACAAGTTTCAAGCAACACATTGTATTTGTGACAGGTCTTTCTAAACAATCACCTTTACCCATGAGAAAAAGAGCAGTCGGTGCTGAGTTACTGTTAGGGATTATTTTGTGGAGAAAGAAGGGGGATTTACTTTTAAACCTCCGTACTGAAACTAGTGCAGTTCATGAAACTGAATTTGGCCCTTGTCTATCTTGTTTCATGTTGGTACACTGTACCTATGCAGAGAACAGATAGGAAAAGGTTTGCATTTGCTGTGTACCTCCCCCCAAAAAAATAAGGGAGGAGGAGGTGGTGTTTGCCTACATTGCCTTTAGCAATAATCTAGTAACCCAATTACCCTCAACTACATTTATGGTTGGTTTACAAACAATAGCAATATTCTCTCTCTCTCTCTCTCTCTCTCTCTCTCTCTCTCTCTCTCTCTCTCTCT
>NC_022021.1:62046791-62048082 GCF_000317375.1 Microtus ochrogaster
CCTCCCTCCCCCTCACTCCCTCCCCCTCTCCCTCTCTTTCCTCCTTTTCTTTTCTCACTACATTGCCCTCCCTCTTCATCTCCCCCATCCTCTCTCTTCCCCTATTTCTCCCCCTCTCTCCCTTCCTCTCTCCCTCCCTCATCAAGAATAGAGTAAGAGGCAGCTAGAACCCTTTCTACTCTATTTGAAACAAGAAAACAAATCCAGAGGGAATGAGTAAATGATAATTAGCTTAATCATATTCAATTAATTTGAAATGCAAGCCACAGAATGTTTATTAATCCTCAAGACTGGTTGTCACAAGGAATCCTAAGATTCCACCTCTGGGTTCTGTTGTTCCCAAGCACATGGCAGTCCCTGCATCTTGGTGGTGGGAGTCCGTGAAGGAAGATCAAGGTTTCCATGGTTTGCCCAGTGAAGTGGTCATGAAAATACTCACAAGCCGTTTGTGCTAGCAGTGGAGAAAGGGCATCAGCCAAGCAGGGACACCCTGTCCAAGATGGTGACGCATTCTTCTGGGTACATTTTGAAAGGAAAGAAGAGCAGCTTATTATTGAACTAAATGTTTTTATTGATCGCCCTTGAGTCAGCGCCCACTGACCCTGCAAACCATAAATGGCTACAGCACAGAATTGTCATTTCCAGGCAGCTAGCAGAGATACTGGATTCTCCCACCACTTTCTCCCACAGCCCCTTGGATCCTCCGCCTCCTGGGTGTACTGGGGGAAAAAAAAGGAAAAGACGGAGGCTAGGTTTCCCTAAAACTCTGTCTGGGCCGACTGAGAAGCAGTGCGCTCACTCAGACGCACTTGGCATAGCTGCCCAGCTTGAAGACCCGCTCAGTCTAGAGCTGGACGACACCCCCACCCAGTGCTGGTGGCACAAAGCAGCCTGGGCGCTGGGCTGCAGAGACAAATGAATGTTTTGCGGCATTCTCCATTAAACAATAAAGCAAGCTGTAAAGCCTCAGGTGCTGTGTTTGCTGTGCGGTCTGCGCAGCGAGGTGGCTCCGGGCTCCGGGAGCCGAGTGCAGTGGGCCGGGGAGCGCCTCTTCGGCTGATCCCAGGGAAAGATAAGGAGCCGCCGAGCCACCAGCTCTGTCTAGACTCGCGACCTCACAAGTCAAGCGCCTTGTTTGGATTAGCCCTCCAGATCTGCCAACCTGATCAACTCCTGAAAGAGTAGGGCCCAGAAACACCCCCTTTTCCTCTTCTGGGCTACGACGATTGTCGCTGCTTTAAGGGATCAAGGGCCAACTTGCCCGCGGGAGTGGTGGGGCTGGTTAGACGAG
>NC_022021.1:62048182-62067043 GCF_000317375.1 Microtus ochrogaster
CACATCAGCACTCCTCACAACTCACCGGTTCCCCTGCACACAGGAAACACACCCGTGGGAAGGCCACTAGAACTGCATGTAGAAATAAGACAATTCCACAAATTACATTACTCATAAAACGACGGCGAACTTTTTGATCAATACAATGAAAAAGTCGAGAAAGAGGTAACTCTAGCTAAGTGAAATCTCCCACCAGAATCTCTAAAGGGGGTATCAGTGTGTCTTCTCACCCTGCCTGATCAAAAGCAGTCATTACCCGTCTTGCAAAATTGGGTGTCCCTTCTAGAAAAAAAAAAAAAACCAATATTTTCTTTTTATAAGTCATGTATATATACCTGCTTCGTTTTTTGCAGAAGTATAAACAGAATTATTTTGCTTTTTTATTTTTTATTTTTGTAGAAACAAGGAGTCTTAAGTGGTGTTCCAAGAAGAGGCTGGGAAACTGACTTCTTGGAGCCAATGTCCAAAGCATCATAAAATTAAAGGATGTGTTTGTAACAATGCCCGCAACAACGGCCCCTCCCCCTCCTCGGATGCCTGTAAACCAACTTCTCTGTCTACACTTCAGAAGTCTCTGGAGAGGTGTGGAAAGACCCTCCATCATGCTTGGGACATTGTAAGCTGTGAAGTTTATGTTTGTGGCGCCTGGGCTCAAACAGCCATTCAGTGGCTTGCTTGGTTATCAAGAAAACAACAATCAGGAAAGATGGGGAAACAGATTCTCTGCCAGAGCCTTGAATTAAGTACTTAGAGTATGAAAACACCAAGTCACACTATACCCATTGCAGTGCTTTTATCACAAATTCGTAGCAAGAATTGAAGGTTTGGATCCATTTTTCTAAAGTAACTTTAAAAAAAAAAAACTTTTAAGGCAGAGAAATACTTGGCCTTCCAACATGCCCAAGGAAAATCTAACTTGCTTCATTGTGACACAATCTTTAATTGCTAGTTAACATGGGAAAAAATTCAATCAATAGAACTCAAGCCTAATTTGGATTATAAATCTCATTGATAAAAGTTAACCAAACTGAATTTTACAAACAAGAAAATAGGCACTTTCTATTAGTTTATTCATTTGGGATGAGATTGAAAATCCAAAGTTGCTGGGTGTCATTTAAACAACTGTCTGGGGGAGGAGAGGAGTGAATTAAAAACATTTTCATAGGGAAACAACTAAGTGATCCCTAGTAGGAAACAAAAACGTTAGACTTCAATAATCAATTTTGTTTGTTGATTTTAAGTGCAAAGCATTCAAAAAGGACACTGAATTTGCACACGTTGTCATTTTGGCTTGCAATCAAAAGGATGAAGATCCATCAAGAAGGGGGGTCAACAAATAAGAGTCTAACAAGCTGGTGGGGGTGAATGGCAAGAGAGCATCCCAAAGTTGAACCATGAATACTGGACACCAAGAAAAGTTTTCTATAGACAATGAGAGAGAGAGAGGCACACATACACCCATGCTGAATGATACATAAGTGTTATTGCACTGGGTGGGGTCTACAAGTATGATTCTAATTTAAAAGAAAAGTTTTCAGTGTTAAGAAACTTTGATCCCTTTGATGAAAGGGGAACAAAGAGGAACAGTAAAATAGATAGGTTACTGTTCTGAAGAAACCCTATGGGGTACTCTCATCTTCGAACATGTAGGAACTGATACGAATCCCCTGGTTTAAGAGAGCATCCTCGATGTTTCGATTGCATCAAATAATAGCTTTCAGAAGACAGAGGAAATGCGTCATAGTATCCAGAATGAAGGACTCAGAGTAACAAGGGAGTGGGAGACAGACAATTGCAAGTAAGAGGGGTTTGGTTAGAAGAAGGGAGCTCAAAACTGGGTCTCCAGAGGTGTGCAGAGGAAGGGGGAGAGGGAACCACGGTGACTTGCAAACAAGAAGGCATGTCAGCCACTCCTTGTTTTAGAGCACACCCTAAGGACGCTAGGAGGGGCAGACACATCTTCATCATCCATAATACAAGAACTCGACCCATAATTCATTCTCAGCCATCGGACAACAAACATCTTGCATCTAGAAAGTGAAATCCAAATGATTCATCACTCTCTGCTAAATGGCTTAAGTTCAAGCTGTGGACTTAAGAACAAACTGGCATCTACGTACACAAAATATCACCCCCCCCCACACACACACCTTTAATATCAGAAATCAGTACCCAGAGGATTGAAGATAATAGAGACATGCTTCTTGCTCCCAGTTCCCCCATTGCATGAAAAGAATAAATAAAGTTGTTGTTCAGAGTTCTGCCCTACTGGTGGGAAAGGGACTTAAGTGATCATTTACACCTCACCCTGGGCTTGCAGAATCAAGTAACTTTCAAGCTTATCTGGAAACTCACAATGTACCTGCTACCCTCCAGCATGCTTATTTGGTATCTTTTCTAGGTACAAGGAGAGAAAGGGGGAAAGCAAAAGGTAGATGAATTGATACAGTAGCCAGGAAACTAGAAGAATCAACTTTGATGATGGGAGATTAGAGACCAAGACAGGAAAAAAGAGAAAGAAAGAAAGAGGGAAAGAAAGAAAGAAAGAAAGAAAGAAAGAAAGAAAGAAAGAAAGAAAGAAAGAAAAGAAAAGAAAAAGAAAAAGAAAAAAGAGGTAATAGGGAGAGCCCTCCACGGAAGAAGATCCTTATGAGATAAAGACCGAACTCTTGTTTTTCCCAGCAAACAACTACAAGCCATTATTACCGCCCGCCAAATTATTACCCCTCTGTCAAGAATTAGACACAACAATCAAAGTAATCAAGGGCATGTCTAATGCACTGTAACATTTTCAATGCAAAGTTTGTTTTCTTTCTGCCCTCGTGGTAGAGCCTGTAATTAACCCGTTATGTAGAACGATGCCAAACAAAAGCCTAATTGAGGCTGGCTTCCCGACTTGCGCAGGTTTGGAGAGGGTGAAAGCAAACTCGAGAGCTGCGGGCCTATGGCCCTCAGGCATCGCGCGGGGGTCCTGCCTCTGTCCTGCTCTGAGTCAGGGGCTGCAGAGGGTAAGGCGCCGCGCCACACCACACATGGTTAGGGTACTTAGCTTTTGTATTAAGTTGTAAGATACTGAAAATGGCATTACACTCGCGCATACAAATGAATCGAATTCCAGAGTCAAAGAAAGATCCTGGCGTGGGGAATGGGGATGGGAGGGGTAAAGAGAGAATGGAGTGGTCCTAACCCTAAAGGAACAAGAGGCCAGTTTGATGCAGAGCCCTGTGTTTAGCCCTGGATTCTGTCGCACCAGGTGAACCTTTACTAAACGCGGCGTGGGTGGCAGTGTCTGATCCAGAGCGCTTGCCCCCCTCCCCCGCCCCTCCGGAAAGGCAGCCCGCAAAGGGAAGAGCCAGAACGGTCACTCAAAAAAAAAAAAAAAAAAAAAAAAAAAAAAAAAAAAAAAAGGCGGTTCCCAAACGGTACGCTTTCCGCGGCGTTTCTCCCTAACCAGCCACCCTTCTCAAGGGTTTGAAATTAGAGACGAGACCGGAGGGGGTGGGGGTGGGGAAGTGGAAGAGGGGAGAGGTAAGAAAATGCAGACACCTACAATTCTCAGAACTGCTGAGGGAGCCTTTCCTCTCTTGGTCTTTCCTCCCTTCTGCGCAAATAAAGCGGCATTTCTCAGTCAGCCACCACTAGTCTACAATGGCCATCCTTCACTGACTAGGCAGAGAGCCTCTTCAGCAAGAGTTTATGTTTGAACTGTCGATAATTTCGATGACCCTAAGCTGAGACTTTGGTATAAAACACTTGACGATAAGAAAATAAAACAGTGAATCCAATCAAAACCCTTTCTCAAAGAAACCTTCTTTCTTTTGGGATGGATGCAGGGGTATGGGAGTAAAGGCAAAAGACGGGGCGGGCTGGGAGAGGGGAGGAAAAGCATGAGGCTGAAGAGAGAACAGCATCTCATTTTCAAAAATGTTGTAACATTATCACACTTGAGAGCTAAAGGGCTTCTTCCAGCCAACTTTGATGCAACTATTGAAACCGAAACTTGCACACCCGACCTGAACTACTTGCAATACAATATCACAGCTACTGAACTGTGTGTCATTTTTAACCCAACTCACATGCAATCCTTAATTTCGGACATCTTAAATACTTGCTTATAAACATATAAAAGAGGGACCCTGAATCATTGCGTTTATTTATTTATCTATGCCAAACGTTTATTAGTGAAATAGTCCTGAAGATATAATTCTACATATGGCGCTTTGATTTCACATAATATTTAAGAAAAAAAGACAAAACACATAAAATTAGACATATAATTCAAAGACCACGGTACAACCTTTATCTTTTTTTTACTTCAGCAAACAAAAAAATGTCAAATGACATGAAAAGTGGCAAGTCTCCTGACAATAAATAATAAATTACTTTATAATTTTTGCAATGCAAGAGCAAACAAAAAAAAGTTTCCTTTTTTTCCTCTTTATTTCCAGAAAGAGCGAAAACAGTCATTTTAACCAATAACTATACACATCTTTGGGGGAAAAGTTCTTGGACAGACACAAGTCAAACACAATCCCGAGACGCTTGTGGCAAAATAGAGGTAACCTTGTTGCAATGCTTTATAAGTTGGTTTTTAAATATGAATTCAAAAACCTTTAAAGTCGCTTCAGACTTCTTGATAGAGGATGGATCTCAAAAAAAAAAAAGTACAGAGAAATAAAGAAAAAGAAAGGGGAAATGGGAGAAAAGGCAAAAGTAAAAGAGAAACCAGCTACAGGGAAAGCTAAAGAGACCCAGAATTTCAATTAACCCCTTGTCAAAGTCAACTAAAAACATAGCAAACCAATGCAGCTCCGCCTTCCTGAAAGGACTCTTTCAGCCACTAAGGCCAGTTTCTTCCACTCTGTGCTGGAGCTCCTGTTTGGCAAGGCAATGACCAATATAGAAACAGCACCATTCAGAATAGGGTGGACTAGAAAATTCTCTATTTCTGCTTTTCCTCTAGATGTGCAGCGAAATGAAAATGCTTTTTTTTTTTTGAGATCCTTGAATATAAATCCTCTACGTTTTAAAAACGTCTTGTTTCATTATTATTCTTTTCAGTACTCCTAAGGTCATTGAATAGCATATGTTGGGCTTTGGGGTTTTGTTTGTTTTTAATTCTAGTAAAACCCCATGATTGTCTTCACAGTGTTGCTACCATATCACCTAGTCATTAGAACAGACTTCGTGCACTTCATGGAGCATTCGTTTCTTGATTCAGTTTTCATTGACTGGGTCGTTAAATACTTTAATTTCGGAGTTCAACATAATTTCCCACTTTCTCCAACAGGGAAAAAAAATACATCTGAATGACTGTTCCTCATGCCTCAATAGGACTGGCTACCATGCTGTTGGGTGTATCTGGGAGTTGAGAGGACATCGATGCTACTTCACTGCCAGTGGAATTAGAGCCTGGTCCTCCTTCTGAAAAATTGACCTGCATGGAAGGTTGAGAAGTAAATAAAGGAGGCTTCAAGAGTGTCCAGCGAGACATAAAAGTATTATATTGTGTATGCATGTACTAGTCCCTGTAAATAGACAGGTAGGTACACCAACAAAGACAGGCTTGTCTATAATAGAACTTTAATAGGCTTAAGGGAGGCCTAGGAGAAGCACTTGAGATCCTCTCGCTTTCTCCATCTTCCTAAAGATCTCTCTTTGAACTCAAGCTGAATTCCCAACATTATGTCATATTAAATTATTTAAGAGCCAATGTGTTTCCCACTGTAAAGTGGCATCACGACTCTCCCACGAAGGCTCAAAATAAAATTAGCCTGCTGGCTACATGTAGCCCTGGGAGCAGGAAAGTTCTTTAGACATCAAAGCCTTTCTTCTTCAGTGTGGCTGGAGAATCAGGGGAGGCTCCCTGGAACAATGGCTAACTCTTTAGGAGGCTCACAGTGTGGTCTTGTCGTCTCCTCCTCCCCAATTACAGGAGGGACCCATATAGTATACACATCACCATGTTGTAGAGATGTGGTCCTCCACTCCTCCACTACTCTGTAAACGTCCCTCCCCCCACTCCCACCCCCCTCACCCCCCCAGGCCTCAGATTCCATTCTGCTGTTCTCACCTGACACTCAGGTTTCAGGAGGTCCCAATTCTTGGCTGTCTTGAAGGCTCTCTCTACCTTCTTTCAATTATTCAAAATTTGCCCAGACAGTGCTTCATATGGACAACAACTTGTTGTATTTAAAATGAAATTATCCCTCTACTTCCAGAATCTATCTTCTTTTCTACTCTATTAAACTTTCCCCTTGAGAGGTCAAGGGACTTCTCAAATTTGTCTGCTCACTAGACTGGCCCATTTACACACACAGCCTGGAACCAGGCCCTTTTAACCACTTGCCTCTGGCCAATCACCCTTATAACTGTTGACACAAGAAAGCAAATGTCCTCAGGGCACAGGCGAGGAAAAAAGAAAAAGAAAAAAGGAAAAAAAAAACTACCCTCAACTGATGCATTAGCTCTGTTTCTAAAGAAAGGAGTGTTTTTAGCACACAGCTTCATATTTAATAACACAGGATCTATGGGGCTGATTATATTCTAAGGGGAGGAAAAACCCTAAGTATGTGTACCATATCGAAAAGGATAAATTTTTATCATGTTTGTTTATTTTAACCTTTTATAGGCAACAATGAATTAGCCGTCATCTATGGATAAATATGGAAAACACTTGAGAGCAAAGACAGGTTTCCACAAATTAAATATACACTCTCTCTGACTGGCAATGCTCATGCTCCTTTTGGTATACCTGCCACATTATATGTCATTGTGTCATAACCAAACTCGTTTATTTAAAAAATGTTTAAGAAGTCCTATACTTCATTAAGATATACTGTGGAAGAAACACAGCAACGATAAATGTCAATCAAACTATTTGAATAAGCATTCTCTTTATTGGCACATATGAAAATTGTGTTCAGACAACTGCCTGCTGCTTATGGATAACAACGTTCTAGCTTATTATACTAAATGTGTATTATAATTAATTTTACTTGACCCTCTCACTAGATACAGACAAAGTAATACACTTACTGATTGCTGATCCAAATGCCAAGGTGATCTCTGAAGTCTTTGCAATTTATAACGGGCTAAGATGTATGATATTGCCACCGTTTGCACACATAGCTACTTAGGTACCATGAAGTTCATCCCACAAGACGAGCCTCATTTGCAGACAGTCGCCCCATGTAGTTATATTATGCTGTCTTGTTTTTAAACAAAGATTCATAAGAGATGAACTTCCTTTGTATTGGCTTCCCTCCTCCTCACCATCATTCCTTCTTGGTTTCTCCCCAACACTGACACAGGGACCCTGTACCCTCCCCCAGTGGATCCTTCAGTGTGTGACAGTTAAATCAGAATCTCCTTTCTGTTGGGAATTCCTCCTTCTCTGTTTGGGAGCTGACACTTACCAGTTGCTGAAAAGCAGGCTGATCTATGTCACTCTGCAAGGCGAAGTCGCTCAGTACTTTCCAGGGTGGCTGGTAACTTTGCACCTCTACCGGGTTAGCTTGTAAGCCACCATCGTGTCTCTCCGGACTAGCAGCCACCATGGGAGTTCCTGTCATCCCTTGGATATTCTGTGAATAACCCCCCCCATTGCAATATGTTAATGAGCACACTCCCTCCCTCCATTGTCTGTATGTGCTAAGCAAATACACCCAAGTTATTATCTTATCTATATAGTGGCCCCGTATTGACTCAGTTAATCTGTGGCACCTATGGATATTAGTTAGAGCTCAGTTTTGTTTTTCTTCTTCTATGTGCTGGATTATTTGACTGGCTGAGAATTTAGTGAAACAATTCGACTACAACTATCATCTCTTTCCTTTCCCTTCACAGCTTATCCCCCAACCTCTCCCCAGTCTGCTTTCATAAAGCCACAGCCTCCCACAGTAGAAAGCTGAGGTCCAGCTTGGCCTCCAGCAGCCTTCTGACTCTGGTTTTCTAGGCAGTTTGGGCTAGCTGAAAACTATCTCCAACCACCCACTCTTCAGTGCGGAACCAGCCCCTACCCCACCCCCCAAAGGCTTTGGGGAATGGCTGCTTCTGTGCTATTAGGCACCCTTGCTCAGTCCTAGCTTGCCTGCCAAGTTTAATGACAACAGATTTTATGGCATTTAAAAATAGGGTCGAGGTAGTAAAAAAGGAAGGAAGGAGAAAGAAACCCTTCAGCTTAACTTAAGCACAGGGTAGGGAAGAGAAAGGGGAGTTTTGCCCAAAATAATAGTGCCAAAGGCTGGGAGGAAGCTTTGGGCTCCACCTGAAGCAGTGGATTATCTGCCCAGGCACCTTGAAGGTCTCCCACATCCTCAAGAGCAGTGGTATACTTCTCCAAGTGTTGGGATGAGGCCAGAATGATGGCTGGATGTCCAAGCCATTGAATCATGTTCTAGATCAGCGCCCTTTACGTTGTCCTTTACAATACTGACAACTCTAATGAGCTCAATGCTTGCAAAACCCGAGCTGAGACCTCACTGCCACCTAGGCTGAGAGGGAACTACTCGGTCCTCTTGGAGCGAGGTGCAGTTGATGGTGACTACCAAGAGCCCCTTTTGGAACCAGCAAAGGATGGAGGTGCTGATCAGATCTCTGGAGTTTTTAACAAGCCAGCTCTCCGCCATCAGTAGCCAGTGTACTCTATACACCTGGGTTTTGGTGGAGGCAGGAGGCTCCCCTTTGTCTGGGCTCCTTGTTGGCTGTGCTCTGCTGGGTACCAGTCCACCAGTTCAGGAGCACGCCAGCCCTTGCTTGGCCTTGGGGCTACTCACAGTTTTGTCGTTAGGCTGCTGCTGCTGGAGCTGCTTCATCATGATGCTGCGTTTCTTGTCCTTGCACCTCTTGTTTTGAAACCAGACTCGGATCACTCGGGGGCTGAGGCCGGTCATCTCCACTAGCTGCTCCTTCATGAGTGCATCTGGCCTAGGGTTGGCAGCATAGCAGGTCCGCAAGGTGTGCAGCTGCTTCTCGTTGAGCACAGTCCGCACGCGGGTGGTCTTCTCCGGCTGCTTGTGGACGTGAGGCCGCAGAGCTGGCTGCCTAGCTGAGATGGGCTCGGCTATAGGGGATGGGGTGGAGGCAAAGAAGCATTGTGAGTAGGCAAGGTCACTCTCGCTGCCACCAGCCCGGTCCACTCCCCACTCAGCCTGAGCTCAACACACCAAGAAGCTCAGATAGAGGGTAAGGAGAGAAAAGAAATCTTGCTCCTTAGTCTATTGATGACAGTGCGGAGTAATGGGGGAGGGGAAAGATGTGGCCCCTGCCCATACTCGCCTCCCTACAGAATTAGCCAAAGGAAGCCCGGGGATGTCTCCAACCGCATCGAGACATTATTTTTTAACCAATACTTTCCCTTCTTCCTCCCTTTTCCTCATAACCAGAAGGACACAGATTATCCTGAAACCCCCACCTCCAGACTTCCCCTTCTGGGTAAAAACCACAAAGGGTGCCTGAAAATAAGATGCAGAACACCCCGGTGACAACCAGAGACACCACAGGGCTGAATGTCTGTGACTGAGAGTCAGAGAATTTTGCCAGAAAGCCTTGAACTTCAATTCGACGGGACAGTCCTCTTTAGAAGCTAAAATAAATTGCTGTGTTTCGGCTATCCGAATGAGCCCCGGTCTTTCTTAGTATTAAATCAGCGGGGGATGTTCCTGAGACCAGCTGACCCCAAGCAAATGAAAACTGAAACTCTGTTGAACTGTCCAAGCTTGAGACAAATGACTACAGGGGAATGTCATTCCCTTCCCTTCCCTCCCAGGACTTCAGCCTCTTCTGCGGTTCTCATCCTCGGCTTTGCCCCATGCCTGCTAGTTAGACCCCCCCCCCCCCAACAGAATTCTCAGAGCAGCCAGGAAGGGGATGGGGGTGGGGGTAGGGGTTGGAGGAAAGCTGTCATTTTCCTCACCTCCAGCATTTAGTAGGGACTGATGACTTAATACTAAATGGGAGGGAGGGATGGAGAACTGCCTCTGGCTGGAAGGCAGGTAGGAAACACCGCCTCGGTTCTAGCCAGTCTTTACGTTTCCACTTTCCCTTATGGGCCACCGGTTCTCTGATCTGGATGGTACAAACCCACACCTTGCAGGACCCCCTGGGATGGGGCCAAACACCTATGGGGTCAATTCAGAGCTACAGCTACAGGCGTGGAGATGAAATTCTCACCAAATCACATAGAATGAATGGCTTAAAGAGGCAGGCTCCTTTTAAAAGGCAATTACTGCAGATTAGGCTGTTGACAGTTTTAAATTACAGCCCTGTGCAGTGCTGCCGGGACCGACACTGTATCTTTTAGGGACCTGTTTTCTGACCAAAGCATAAAAATAAAATTTAAAAACCTTTTGGATTGGAGAGTAAATCTCACACACACACACAAAAAAAAAAAAATGTGGGAAGCTAAATGCCTTGGGGCTGCTTAAGCTTCCTTCGCCGGGCTAGGGAGGAAACTCCTGGAGACACAGGACTCCACCCCTTTAATCAGGCAGCAGCGAGGAGAAAACCTGGCAGAGAGCTGAAGCCCATTTTCAGTAAGCCATGGGTTGGAGGCCAAAGTAAAGCTGACAGTATTGTTTGGGCTTGTGTATACATGTGTGCACAAATGGGCTATGCTGTGCACCCAAATATAGCCAGACATGGAGATGTGCGCTTGTCCATTCAAGGTAGACGGTGAGTGTAGGGAAACTTGGTAGAAAGGCGGCGATGAGCACGTGCTGTTTATTGCAGGTCACATTCACAACCACCCTGTGGCCCCCAGCTTGCAAGAAGGAAGCGTTTTGACTTAGCCTCCACTTGCCTTTCCCCCAGCTTCCCTCTGCTTTGAGAAGTACCTGCCATTTGCAGAGGCCGCGCTGGATGCAAGGGACTGAGAGGGTCTCCAGCTCCCAGGCTGGCCCTCTCCACCACATCGTGGTCCGCGCGGCAGAAAAGCCCATCCTCCCGCAGCGCAAATTCGTCTCCCGGGATGAGCTGTCGGCTGCAGGCTACACAGCGGAAACACTCGATGTGGTACACCTTGGACCGTGCGCGCATCACGAAGTCGTTTTTGCTGAAGCCTATGTTGCATTTGGCGCATTTGATCCCATACAACCTGCATGGAAGGGCCCCCCGGCGTGGGAAGAAAAGCACAAGAAAAGAGGGTGACTTCAGGCAGGCTCTGGCCCATGATGGCCAGCGACCCAGGCCATAAACCTTGACCTGCCCCGGGAGTGGGGGGAATCAGTAGTAGTAAAGTTGAACAGAGTATAGAAACAATCTCCTCTCTTCACCTCTCTTTCTCTACCTCTCTCTCTTCCTCCCTTCTCCCGTTCTCTTTCATCTGCAACCTCCCCCCACTCCAATACTACATTGACAAGAGGAACCTTTAAGAGTAACCTCGGCGTTGGTACCTCTTAGTTCAGACACCCAGCCCAGGGAAATTTTATTGAGGGGTTCTAAACCTGGAGGGCTCTGGTTACCAGTCCCAGGGTTATTCTTGCAAATTCTAGCTGGAAGGAATTCAGGGGACACTGGTGACCAGTAACCCCATGCTTTCCATTCTCTATCCCTCAATTTCTACTACTAAAAACATTTCTGAAATTGCAACCACAACAAAAAGGTTGGACTGGGGACTGTCACCCCCACTCCAACTATGGACACACAATTACAAAACAGAATAACAAAATGAAGCCTTAGAGGGTTTCCAGATTCCCAATACCAAAGGCCTTCCAGTATGTATCCAACTGAAGATTTTCCACAGGCCACATGTTAATAGAAAGTTTCCTCTCCTTTTTTTCCTCTTTTATTTAAAAAAAAAAAAAACAGCTTCTGTTCTCTCCCTCAGTCTTTCTTAGGTTCCTGAAGCATCTACCTCTATTTCAGTTTACCTGACAAATGAAAAACAAAACAAACAAAAAACAAAACAAAACACACACACATACACACACAACCTCACTTCGAAGATTTTCCTCCTTGCTAACCTTTCTTTAGTCAGGCAGTTCCTATAGGTACCATCTCTACTGTTGCATTGCCTGGTTCTATCTACACCTATCAGCTATTCCTACACAGAAAGTGGAAAGATAGGACAGTATCTACACAAAGAAGGAGAGCATATTGCTCACCCAAGGGGAGAGCTTAAAATGAAAATGGTCACTCTGTCCTGCTTTTACAACTATAGAACCTTCAAGGGGGGTATGCATGAGTGTTCTCTGATGGAAATACACATACACACACACACACACACACACACACACACACACAGAGAGAGAGAGAGAGAGAGAGAGAGAGAGAGAGAGAGAGAGAGAGAGAATTGGAGAAAAGTAAAAGCAATGGAATTGCCATTGAGTTCGCTCATCTGCAAACAGACAGAGCCGGAATTAGCCAGGTTGGTGTACAACTGAGAGAACAGCAGCTGCTGAGGAGTAAGGATGCTTCTGGAGGCTTGGAGTAAGCTCTTCCTCTCCAGAATTCCCAATGTACACTCCAGCCAAGTAAACAATGAAGATGGCTTATTCGTCAGTGTTACAAAGCAGATTTGAATGTTTTCTTTTCCCCTTCTGCCTCTCCATTGCAAGATCATCCATTTCATAGGATGAAGACTGGCTTTACTTGTACCCAAACCATTTACAAAATCCCTCCCCTTTCCTGTATCCCACTTCCTCCCACTCCCCTCAAAGCATTAAAACAAAACAAAAGGAACAAACAAACAAAACCGTCCCTTGGGCGGACATTGTTTAGTATTTAGTTTCATCTTTCAAGTGTATACCCTCCACTCCGAGATTTAAAAAAGAAAACAGCTGGGCATTGTGAGAGCAGAAGAAAAGCTGGTGACCATATTTTAAATCATAACTAAACTTTAATGGAAGTTCTCAAGCTCCAAAGCCCTCTAAAGCTTAGAAAGGTCACTCGCTTGATTTCCGAATTTAAAATCGGCTACATTGCTGCTACCACTAACATAATACTGAAGATGTGAAGTATCTTGCTTTGTATTAGGACTAACGTATCTCCCTGCAGAAATTCTACTGTCTTTCTAAGCTAAAAAGTGGTGTTTCTGGCATACACACGGGTCAGAGAAAACTTGAAATCAGCAAAACCGTATAAGAAAAGCAAGCTCAGGTCTTCTGTGGGTTTGGTTTTGTCCCGTGGGGTGATTCCCTCATTTTATCAGTTACTAGAGTTTAATGTGAGAAAGGAAGCTGTTCAATTACCTAAATATACCAATTGTTCACAGACAGATGATGGGCAATTTGATCTGCTCTGTCTAATTCATCAGTCCAGATAAGATAAGAAAGAAAAGACAGTTAGATATCACCAAAGGGTTAATATTTAAAAAGATTAAATTTCCGGTCTTTCCCCCCCTTTTGTAAGGAATATTTTGGTTGGTTTTAAAATTTTCTACCAAGAAGGACCCATCCAAAAGTAAAGGGCGCAATGGTTGTGTTTGTTTTGTAAAAATCCTTTGCTGAAACTTTTGTCTGTTTGATGGGCACTTCCAAAGAATTTTAAAGTCAGGGGTAAAACAGAAGAATAATAAATCAGATGCTAAACTACATAGTGAAAATAGATTTTTTTAAAAAAAAAAAATTTAAAGACCTAAACTTATTTGCCTTAATTTTGTTGATGTTCTTAGAAGAGAAGTACGGAAAAGGGAAATAATTTCTACATCAAAAAATTCCAGGGGTCATTAACAAACCTTTACAACAAAATTTATGAAAGCTACCGAGGCACCTCCCCACCCCAGAGAAACACACCACAGTTTAATTTTTGAAACACTTTCGCACACTGGACCCTCTAAAGCAAATGCCCCAGAAGACAAAGCCACTTCAAATAGTAAACAAGGAGAGTAAGGAAATCTCCGAAAATAACGATGCGAAAATGGCATACCTGATATAATCTCTTTTACAGTAGGTTTTTCCATCCCTAACAAAGCACGTACAGCTCTCATCCAAATACTGATTACACTCTGCACATTTCAAGCACGCTGCATGCCATTCCAAATCCGGAGAAACCCTCAGAATATACTGGTCGTGAATTTGATTGCCGCAACCAACACATAGGGAAATCAGACGTTTTTCTGAAATGAAAATAAATACATGATTGACTAACCGTTTACTTCCTACAGAGATAAACACACTTTTAGTGTCGTTCTCTTATAGGGCGTACTCTGGAAGAATTTTTTTTTCTTCTTCTTTTTTTTTCTTAAAGAGTATTGCACTTAGGGGTGGTAATTGGAACGTGCCATCAAAACCTTGACTCGCTTTTTTTTTTTAAAAAAAAAAGGGAGGTGGAATATATGTAAAATGCAGATTTGAATAGTCTACATTTGTAAGCTTAGCACGCAATCAAACCCGCTCATTTTGTGTTTTCTCCCCCTCCTCCCTCTTTGCTATAATCATTAGGCAAGATTATGGATAAGTCAAGTCAAAGAAAAGGTTTTGACTAGAAGCGTTAAACCAACGCGGGGATGTCTATATTTTCCGTGAAGCACGTTCTTCAATAGCACAAGGGATGGATATATTGTTAGAAGAGTAGACATCAATACAGTTGTCACTCGCTCTCTTTTGCAAGTCTAATGCTAATACATATCTGCCGGTATGGTTTGTGCAAGCAGACCTTTGCTACATAATAACCTTCTCCATGAGCCCCGAATTCCGGAGAAGGAAATCACCGCTAAGCACCAGGCGGCTAGACTTTGGGAGTGCTCACAAGCAGATTCAAACACAAGGTATGCTCAGTTTCCCGAAGATCGAAATCCACATCAAACATGCAAGTGTGACGACAAGGGAAACATAAAAAATAAATAAATATAAACACAGAAAAGAAAACAACAACAACAAGAACCACCGTTTTCTTCCGTCTCTCCAGGCAGTGACTAGAAACCCAAAGAGCCTTGGCACCAGTGCCCGAGAGAGAACCCCTGCACCACAACGGCACAGCACATCGAGCCCCCGCAAGGTAAAACAAACTCTTACTTTTTGGTGGATCGCCCATGTCTCCCATATCTGTAAGAGGGAGTAATGTCCACAGTGAAATGGTGGTTGGACAGTTGGTGAACAGCCCACAGAGAGGATGCTGGTGCTGTGGCTAGGTGGGAAACAGTGGTCCCCGGGGTTGCCAAGGCTGAGGGAGCCGCTGGCCGGCTGCGCCGCGCCCTCGCCGATCCGGGAGTCCGATTTAAGGCGGCGGAGTTGGCGGAGCGGAGGCGCTGCGGCGGCGGCGGACTCGAGCGGCTCCGGGCACCTCTCTTCCTTATCTCTTACTCAAACTTCTCAGCTCCAACTCAGCTCCTTCGCCATTGGTCTGACGCAGTGCGCGGGGACGTCAGGCGAGCGCCTCGCCCATTGGCTGCGGGGCGAGCGGCGCAGCTGTTCTGATTATCATATTTCAGCCCCGGCGTCGCCGCGCGCCACTGCCTGCTCGGCGAGCCCGCGGGAGAGGATTAGGCCTCCCGAGGCCACGTCGCTCCCCGGGCTCCCGGTGACCCCGTTCCTGGCCGCCGCCTCCTTGTCCTCAGCCCCTTCCCTGCGCCTTCCCGGCTGCGCTGCTCCTGCGCCCCGCGCTCCCCGGGTCCCCGCGATCCGCTGGTAGCGCTGAGCGCCGGTCTCCCTTTTCGGCCGCCGGTGGCGAGTGGCTGGTGGGTAGGTCCTTCCTGTGAACCCGGTCCCTCCCGGGCGCTAGGAAAAGGGGCGGGGGGGACTTGGAACCGGCAGCTGTCCTCCCTTGGCTCCCACGCTGAGGCGCACAGCCCTAGGCTCAGCCGACTTCGCTGCCTCCGGGAAGGGTGCGTCTCCTGGAGCTGGCAGCCCGTGGCGCGCTAAGGGACCAACTCGGGATGGGACGATTAAATCCGGAGGAAATGGTTTTTGAGGTTTTGTTTTTGTTTTTGTTTTTCACTGCAACCCTGTTGACCCCGTCACTTCCCAATCTCGGCTCTCCAAAGACTTGGGGTGGGAGGGAAGGGGCACTTCTTGCCCTAGCGGACATTCAGATTGGAAACGCAAAGGTAAAACGAAGTTATCACCGCGGTCAGCTCCTTTCCTCCCGACCCGTGAGGTCTGCTATTCAGCTTAACTCTAGCACGAAAGAGTGTACTAACCTACAGTCAGAGCGCAGTCCCCGAAAGTTTACAACGCGCTCCGGGTCTATCTATGGGTCTCTTGTCCACTCTTTTTTAAAGCAAAGGTGCATCCCGCTCTTTGACGTTTTGGGAATTATAAGCGCAACTTTACACGACTCTCTAGAGATTTTTATTTTAAATCTGAAGGCCTGAGCAGAGTGGGTCTGTTGCAGAAGAAGAGTGGCTCGCCTACTCCCCTTCACTGAGGTTAGCTTTCGAATTTGTTTCCTCTGGGAAAGCCATCTGGAAGAGACAGACATTGGCTGTATGGCACCGGTAACTTTTGCCAATAATTTATTTCGTGATTCCTCAAATCTCTTACAGTCTTTCAAAGGCAGTTGTGAGGGGCTTCACAGAATCGCCCCACTTCTCCCAGAGCTTCTCCACCAGTCATTTCTTATCTAGAGAAACGGTTTTATCAAAGGGGGAGGGGAGATCTACAAACACAAACAGAAGAAGGCTTCATTTGGTGTCTCGTTGCCCCCAAGAAGACCCAGGGGGTTGGGAAACCTCTCTTCTGTATCTTTCACCCGATCTAACCCTTGATAAAACCTGTGAACCCTACCTAGGCCTCAGCGACTGAGTTAGAAGGCGTGTGAGTTTTCAGAGTACACAGTCACAGAGAAAAAGCGGCTAAGAAGCATGAATGCATTTTCAGCCTGATCCTGTGGGAGCTTTACTAAGAACTCCAGTTTTGTCTTGTTTTGCTTTGTTTTCTTTCACGAGAGGGCAGAAGGGATCGTTTTCCTTCCGTTATTTATTTATTTAATCTTATTTTTATAAATTACTTTGAAGTGTGTGAACAGGATGAAAAGTTGTGTGGAAATAGGTTAAGTTTACCAGTTGCATTTGTTTCATTAACTCCCGTTTCTGATCGCTGGTACCCTATGCATAGAGTCTTTTGTCAAGCTGCTTTTGCAGTCAGGGCCGATCATAGCCACACGAAGCAAGTTCTCAGCAAGTTCTCCCAGTACAAGGGCATGCTACCCTTCCATATTACCAAGCTGACCCTAGTTTAAAAACAACAACAAATAATACCTAAGGTACCGGAAGGCAAATAGGGAAGGCAAATAGGGGATCCGAACTAATTCTATTTCCCCATCCCACGTTTATAACTTGGCACTGAGGAGAAGCAGCAGCATCCACCACAAAGGACCCTCACTATCCATACTTTCAAACACACATAGGTGGCGTTCACATATAGAAATAGTGGTGTTTTAATCCCCCCCAAGCCATACATTATTACAAAGATTCTTTGGTGATAGTAATTCCAAGTAGAAAATCTATCATAAAGGTAGGGAGGAAACTTTCAGTGTGAGCAGATTTACCACAGCATCGAGGACAGCGGGTTTTCTTTTTCTTAACTCAGGACGTTATTGCAAAACTATCATTTTCTTAGTTCTTAGACTGTCCAAAGACAGGATCCATGCAAAAGATACTCCCCTCACAGGGAGAAACTTGACGGAACTCAGTAATAATAAGGTCCCATGGCGAGTGTGCACTGTAGATCTGTGCGTCCGAGATTATACAGTTTGCAATAAAAACCTAAGTTCCTGCAGCAGACGACATTATTTCCCTTTACCTGGAGGTTCTCATTTGACCACAAATTTCCCCTCTTTCTAGTTGATCGCTGTATGTCTATTTAACACATCAAGCACGCCTGCAAAGTTGCCAGTGTTCTTATAGAATACATAAAACTGATTACATAAAAGTGATTAGCAATATTTTTCCTGAGCACTTGATTGCAGGAGCGACCTCTTGTGTTCAATGGGGGGTTGGACATTCTCCCGTCAAAATTAGACTCCTTTTGACCTCTGTAAGTTTGCAGGTCAAACATGTACCCTTCAGAACAGCAGGGGTGCGACTCTGTAGTTGACACTCCTGCGTTTTGAAAATAGTGAAGTACAGAAATGACATCCTCAGCCGCCCTACGCCCATAGAAGATTCCAGTGCCTGCCTACAATAGAGATGCTAAGATTTAATAAGTTCCTCTTGAGTCTGTGTTATCTGCCCACATGCCCTGGAACACACTTCCTGGAGTGTGGTTCTTACACCCAAGCTCCCTGGTGGGTTCACTTAAGATGGTTCCTTTGGCCTCTGCTGTTTCCCTTCTCTGCTTTAGATAAAACGGAAACATTCCTCAGTATATTTAAGGGCAGTCATGTATTCCTGAGCGTCGTGAAATCACACAATTTCCCAAAAATCTAAATATGTTCTAATTGCAGTTGGAAAGTAAAAGAAAAAAAATCACCTTTAGAACTTATTTATAGGGCTAAGGGTGGGAGGGTGGTATAGGGCTTTGATCCATTTTCCTTAAGCCATGAATATGTTCACTTATTTATTCCCAGGTACCAGGAACTGGAATTTGGTTTGAACTAGTAGAACAACTAGGCTGCCGTTACTCATTTTAATGAGTAATGTATATAGATGTAAAAATATAACCAAAGGAAATATATAGCTCGCCTTCAGAAATACATAATTAGAGGCCAGAATGGAACACGGACAAGTTTATTTATTCAGCACTGAAAAAGACATAGAATGCATGTGTATGTACCCCATTTCTTTTTAGTTTTTCTGAGTAGTCTGTAATCATGTAGAATGAAGTTAGATGAACCATTGGCATCTTCAGTCATGTCCAAAGATCAGACAAAACAATGTGCTCTTAAAAGGAGTCAGGATTAGCACTTATGCTCCATGGGGAGCAGGATATGGATGTTTAAAGCTAATTTATTTCTCTTCCAGTTGCCTGTGGCTTGTTGGGG
>NC_022021.1:62067169-62074911 GCF_000317375.1 Microtus ochrogaster
TTTTTATTCTTTTGCTAAGAAAAAAAGCAATGACAATAAAGGCTGCTGTTAACAGTAGCAAACCTTCACTGTGGTTCCCATCTTATCGCCTAGGTCTCCTACTGAGAATGTAGTTGTGTTGAGTGCCAATTACTTTATTAACCTGTTAAAACAATCCGGGTGAATTAGCCAGAACCTTCGTCTCCAGGCAGAGGCTCCTAGCCTGCATTTCAGAGTTCAGGTGGTTGTTTCTGTCTTTAGCGTTCCTTGCTCGGGGTTCTTTGCCGGCAGACGCCAGCTCCAAAGCGATCATGTGCGGTCGGTTGCTCGCTTCTCAGCCGAGATAGAATTGCACATTCCCGGCATCGGCGAAGCCGCACACCTCAGGTCACTCCTGAACCTTAGCATCCGAAGCTGCTTGCTATGAAGAGCTGGGTCAAGTGAGGACAGAGATTTGCCACCTCCTTTTACAAATCACGTCTCTGGAAGTATTCGCTGTTTTCTCAAAATCGGGGGAGCAACCCTATTCAAATGAAATCCTCTCCTTCCTTTCCCTCTCCTCCCTTTCCCTCCCCTCCCCAACTACTGAATGATCAAGACAAATTTTAACTGAGTTCTGCCAGGGACCCTAGTTTGGAACTAGAGATCAGTGCACTAAGAGGTTTGGCCCAAGTCAGCCCAGAACCCTACCTTTGACAAAACTTTCACCAAGTGTATCCTATGTAAGCTAATGGGTGTAGAAGGAGCCTAAGCAGCAAAGGAGTTTCCTGCGCTTTGTAGTTGGGCTGCAGTCTACCAGATCTGCCTTCAAAGCACTCAGATCACACCCACCTTGCTGCCCCAGTTTTCAGAGAACCCTGGAGCAAGGTAGCCACTTCTATTTGACTATGTTCCTCAAACCCAGCCGATGGTCCTTTTCAGAAAGCTGGGGCACTATTCCTGGTCCGCAGTCTGTCTAAGCCGCGGCTCTGAATTTCGAGTCTCGGAGTGGTTTACCTTACCCCCAGAAGGTGAACTGAGAGAAGTGGGGGAGGGGATACCTCAGAGGTCCGAGAGGCGGAGGAGGAGCCGACAATTACCAGCCTGGGCCCCTAAGGGAGTTGGCAAGCTGGGAATTCACCCGGAGGCAGCAAGGCAACTCTCCCTGAAGTCTGATTCAGTGCTGCCAATATGGTCTCCTAGGGCTGGAGTTTTCGGGTGGGCTGTAGAGGTGATGTCAAGAGTTACTGCTATGTCCAATGAATTAAGCTGTCGGCTAAAGCGTGTTGAGGCGGGTGGCAGAGCTGAGGTTCGTGGATTGGGCTGCTCTCTAAAGAGGTGGAACTCTTTGGTGCACTTACCAGCAGATTCTGGGCGCCTGAAGGAGTTTTGGAACTGTAAAAAGATCTTCAGATTCTAGTAAGAGCATAATCAGTAGGAAGAATAAGATTGTAGGGACAGTTTTTAAGTTCGCCGCGTGCTGTGCCTCCGTGGAGGTAAACGAAAGGGTGAAACAGCGCTTGTGTGTTGAGAATCATCTACACCTCCAGATCAACACTGATAAAATTCATCACTTTGAGATTTCACGAAAAAAAGAAGGATTTGCTCTGCCCCTGTACTTGATAAATATTAACAGGGAAGAGAAGGGGGCTCCAGGAGACGACTCCTTTAGAAAAGAAAAAAAAAAAACAAAACTTCAATTCATCAAATGGACCGAGTTATCAGCTGTCAACCATGCCCTTCCTTCTCCACAATCCCAAGATCAATCTATCGACATAACACCATCTTGTACAAAACAGGAATTCCTCACCTCAGATTCTTCTAAGCCAACAAAGTCTTGGGGGCA
This sequence comes from Microtus ochrogaster, assembly GCF_000317375.1. NCBI lineage: Eukaryota > Metazoa > Chordata > Mammalia > Rodentia > Cricetidae > Microtus > Microtus ochrogaster. The sequence continues at coordinate 62,068,974 of NC_022021.1, forward strand.
GCTTTTGTAAGGACTCCCTTCCCACACACCCATGTTCAAGACAGGCACGGTGGCTAGCAACTTAACCTGATCTCCATGCAGAAAAGAGAAAGTCCCTAGACGGAGACTGGATCCCCAGCACCACCACGACTCCCCCCCCCATGTCCCCCAAGGCCTCCCCTTGACATAATTTGCAAGTTGCAACCTAAGCCTGGTCCACTCCCCACCCACCAACGTTCTATGTAAAAGGACATTTCCAATCTTATCTTCCTCTTGACGACAGTGGGAAAGCAAAACAGACTTCAGATCTCAGCTAATTCCTACAAGAGTAAAGGACAAAATGAGTGTCCTGGATCTCTGAGTGGAGCATAGGCGATTATAGCCACGGAGATGGCTGCACAGGGAACGAACTGGCTCAGATGGCTGTGATCGCTGATTTGTGGGCCCAGGTAGGCTTACAAAGGTGAATTTAATCGCCTTAAGTGACAATTCGAAGGGAAACGTTTAATAGGGCATGGGGATGTCCCTGCCTCAGCTGTGGGGTTGTCCAAACTCCAAACTCCTAGAGATGGGGGAGAAAAAAAAGCGGAAACAGAAGCACAACCCCTGGCCTGTGAGCTCATAGGTGCTGCCCTCTAGGAAGGCTGAACAAGCAGGCTTAGGTTGGCTCCAGACACATTCATGCTCCATTACCCAGCTTTCCCCGAAGCGAACACACTTGTGTAAATGAATGAGCAGAGCTTGCGTTTTAATTGCTTCCCAGACTGCCACATTCCCCTTTCCCTGTCACTAGGGTCACTGCTTTACTTGAGTTCCCACTTTCGGAAAAAAAACCGAAACAATTTGTCTTGGTAGCAGCTTTTGAAAATGATCCCCAGTCCAAAACAAATTCACCAATATCTGAATCCTAGATTCCTTACCCCAACGTTGGTGTCCCAAAGCATTAGTTGCCTCTTTCTCATATATACTTGGTAAATATTTTCTTTAGGAAAGGAGAACTGTGTGCATCCCCATTCTCGGGTACCAGGCTGCATTGGATGCTGTGGGGGTGGAGATGCATGGTCTGATTATTCAGAGAGCCGGTTCCTTTGTTGATTTATGAGTTCATCAGCCAAAAGGCACCAATTACCTTCTTCTCAATTTTCAGTTTTCTCTTAACATATCTGATGCACCTCTATTGTATAAAATTCAGTCTAGAAAAAGAAAAAAAAATAATTAGAAAAGATACTAAATATAACATGTCTACTTAAGCGTTAGCTTACTCTATTTATAGGTTGTACATATCTCACAATCTAATACATAAAGATATCAAAAGTATGAAGCATTTCCTTTAAGTGTAATTATGAAGTAATTATATGCTAATGATAGTGCCATTTTACTTTACAAGATAGTCCCACGGAGAAAAAAAATCCAAGTGCGGTTTCTAATATGCATAACATTCTCCTTCCAAGAAATTAATTGGCAGACTGAAAAATCATATTCAAGGATGCTATCATGGAGAAAATAGAACAATATTTGAAACTTCATTAACCGAGGTCTAATCAAACACGTTGATCTAAACCCAGGTGCTAGGAGTCAATGCTATGAGGAGATATTATTCTGGTTTATATTCATGCATGCACAAAAAAGTACACATTGCAAAGTCCTGTATTAAATGTGTACGTTATTACTTACTGTCATGAACTCTTTAGTCATATTGCATCATCAATAACTAAAATATGGACAAATCCTAAAAGATACATGAGAACTAACTATAGTTTAACTTTTGTGATATCACAATATTTCATGATCGTTATTCAAATGTAAATGTTAGCATAATAAAAATGTAATGCTAGATTTTATCACTTCATAATTTATAGGAAACTGACATAAAATAAAAGCAAACATTACAAGTAGATATACTTCCTATAATATCTAGCTTTGTGCCCATTATTAAAATATAGTGATAATGGCAAGATTTCTATATGTTACAATTTGTTTCAATTACTACTATCAGACAGTTCAGTCTTGTAATAAGAACATTAAATCAATTGTGGCACATGCCTTTATCCCGGCATTGGCTAGGCAAAGGCAGACTGAGTTCAAAAGCTCTCTGAGTTCAAGGCCAACCTGGTCTACAGAGCAAGTTCCACAACAGTTAGGGCTACACAGAGAAACCCTGTCTCAACACACGCACACATACACACACACACGCACGCACACACATGCACACACCCCAAACATACAAACAAACTGGCAACAACCAACAGAACTTTGAAATATTATATGATGTGCATTCTCTCTTGAGTGTAGTTAAACTGATGTTTTGTTGTATGTTAAGAATCTTCAGCCTTTCCCTACCCTAGAGATTACAATAGCTACCAAAAAACCCTAAACCTCCAACTGTAACACTGTTGGCAGTTAAGTGATTATCCTAAGTATGCCACAGGACTGCTAGCATTTATGTAAACATCAGGACTTTAGAATGTGCTATTCATGTTTTGGCCTCAGCGGTTTCATCTTCTCGGGCTGGCCCGGTCTCGGGACTCATTACTATGCAGTCTGTTATGTGCTGTAGTAACCACGGGTGATAGTGAGAAGCACTGTATGCAATACCACACTGGCTTAGAATCCTCACCCGGTATATGCAAAAGTATATAATTCAAATAGTTTCGGTCTTAATACTGTGTTCCTTGCATCCCGAAGTGTGCTTTAACTATCCAAGTTGCTCAAGCCATGGAATCTCTGTTTATGTGACTTTGGCTAAACTTCGGTAGTGCAAATACTTTGCATTAGATGATGTTCTCTGTGAAGAGGAAACACAAGCATCTTATCCAACATGGGAGAAAATTGAAGTGGATGAAAAAAAATCATACTTTTATATATAGCCATGGAGGAAGAATTGAGTTTCAGTAAGTTATCAGCTACTAAAAGAAGGGATAGAAGTAGGTTTTTGGCTAAGAAGAGAAAAGTGTTTTGTTTTGTGAAGAGAAAGAAAGATTATTGTGGTGGAGGAAAAACACATCAAGTACATGTCAAGAAGAACAAAGAAAGGAATGGGCCTTGTTGACCCAGCTCATCCTGGCACAGGGAGTCCTTAAGAGAAAAACTCAGATCTGGGACAGATTATAGATGGGGCTGAAAAATAAATAGACTTTATAATCATTTTCATTTTATGCTTAAAACTTTAAAAACCAAATTTAAAGGATTCCTTTCATAGAAAGTCGATTATTTGGAGGAAAAAAATCTAAAACTTTTTATTGTAGATGTAAATATATTATACTTGAATCTTTATGAAAGACAGATTCACTCTTAGTATGCTGTATCATCGTAGAAAATATAAACAGGAAATCCTGGAAATGCCTTAATATGTAGTATTATGATAGTTTCTATACCTAAATTGGACTAACAATAGGATTCAGGACTCAGAAAGAAAAAAGACCAGATGTGAAAAGTAATTTTAAAAAAATGACTTCAAAGTTTCCAAAGTTTTTATTAGCCCTTCCTTGCCCTTTTTTTGCAGATTGGATTATAGCACAAAGTGTAATTCAAATATTTGGCACTGCTTATTTAAACCACAACAGAAAGGAAAAGGTGTTGTGAAAACACAACCCACCATCCAAATCATGCAAAGCAACTTGAAGAGCTGCCAGCAGCCGCGTTATGTTAGCAGCTCTGATCTGGCTTCGTGAGGCTGGCAACTCCGCTGTGAGAAGAACAGAAAGAAGATCAAAACCAGGAGGTACATAATATAGACCCATAATCTGCGCGAGAATTGGGGTGTCTAAAGTCTTAGACAAAGGTCGGATATAGTTGCTCGCAGAGATTCTGTTCTGAAAGTCATGCCCGCAAATGTACAGAAATCAACTGGTCCATAAAAGCCTGACAGGAGGCAACGGTGCTCCATAAAAGGTCACACCCAGCCAGAATCTAGCAACATCAGAGCCCATATCTGCTCTGCAGAGACAAGACCGACAGCATCAGTCCCAGGGCTGCCCCAGCACAGCAGCCCCAGAAGACAATTGACTGGAGATTAATCATAGCAAAAGACCAAGCAGAAAAGATAACAATTCTCCCAAGCATGAATTCTCTATTCCTAGGTTTCAGAATGTACCCTTAAAGCACACCCAGACCGGCCAAGATCTAGTTAGTATTTGCTAGGCTAAAAAAAATGTAGAGGCTGAGAATATCCAATGACAGATGGAGAACACATAAGGATCTTTTAAATATTAAAACAAGGTAATAATTCATATTTCAATGGTACAAATTCTCCTGAATAACACAAAGCAATCAAAACTGCATTCTCTGCCACGCTCATGGCATGCACTTTGGGCTAATACCAGTTTATAAATATTATTGGTGGCTATTAGCCCGTGGCTCTCGGGGGCTGTACTTCTAATGTATTCCCCCTGTGCCTCTAGTTTTAGCATTTTGCCTCATTTTATAATCTCTCCTCATTGAGATAATTTGTATAAGCAAACACTGGATACATGACCATCTTTGGAGGACTGAATAGGCAGCCGCTAAAATGTGTAGTTCAGAGCACTTTCGGCAAGGCCACCCAGACAGAAAGAGTAACTCCTCCAGGGTCTATCCAGTCACCTCGGATACCTCTAGGAAAGATTTATGTCTTTGACTGTAGTGAAGAGTCTCTGCTTTTCAGAGGTTTATTCTGTTAGTTTTTAGGTCAAATGCCAAGGCTATGTGTAGGTGATTTTCTTTTCTTTTCCTTTACTGTTTGTACCATTATAACAGTTCCAAAAATCAATGTGCCAATAAAAAGAAAAGGAGGGCCAGTGAGACAGCTCGGTGAGTAAGTCGACTTGATGCTAAGCCTCAGGGCCTGAGCTTGAACCAAATGGTGGATGGAGAGCACCTACGTTCTCTCGTTCTCTCCTGCTTCTTTTTGCCTATATTTCCCCAGACATCGCCTGCTGATTTGAGCAAGTATTCTCTGCACCTTTTCTTGGGTTCCTTGGCCTCTGGGCCCTATGGTACCAGGAGTCAGTAAGATTCACACCCCAGTTCTTCGCAGCTTCTGAGTACCGCACTGCACCCAAGCTTTTCCAGATAGCTCTGCCACTTTCCCCTTTCTGAGGCTTAGAGATGTCCTTTTCATTTCTTCTTCAGGAGCTTAAATTCCTGCAAGCTAATGTCTGCATTTGATCTTTAAGTAGCCATATTTGCTATATCTGTAACTGCTCAGTGACTACTGACTTTTCTGTGAGCCAAAGAGAAGTGGCGTTGGCAGGAGGGATGATTTAAATTTGGTGAGACAAAATATCTGGTTCTTTTTTCTCCAGGGTTTGTATTTACCCTACACAAAAGTTGCCAATCAGGAAGACTCTGGTCAGCTTTTTTGTGGCTCACATTGGTAAGTCTTCCTACAGGGTAGGATACACGCCCATGAGGGAAGCTAATAGCTTTCTCAACTACTGAATTAAGTGTGAAATATTTAGGGGTGAGGAAGATGGAACAAGACAAAAAGCATTGGAATTGGCAAGGACCTTTTCTTCACACACTGTTCAGAGACATACAGCTGGAATAAATTTGATAAATTCTGTGTTTGCTATAAATATTCTATATCATCTTTTCTCTGATCAGAAATCTTTAATTAAAAAAAAAAACCTGAGAGACTAATTCAAGGACAGCCTCTGTGCTCATCTTTAGGATTCACTGATTGCTCATGAAATACCCATATTCCCCAGTTTCCTTCCTCCTTGTGAATAGAATCCTGGTTCCCTACCGGTTATGGTGCTACCTTAATTGTCATCTCTCAGTCTCTCCCAGAACAGGAAGGATTGATAGGTGTTCGCAATATGGCTGCCAGCTTCTCTTATTATTATTACTCTATTACTATTGTATTTTATAACTTCTTTTGCCTTTTGAGATTATTATATCATTTGCTTTTTTCTCTCTCTGAATCCTCCCATATACCCCTACTTTCTTGCTTTCAAATTCATGACTTCTTTTTTTTTTT
>NC_022021.1:62075369-62101611 GCF_000317375.1 Microtus ochrogaster
AGACAAATTCTCTCCATGTAATAGTGGATGTCATGGAATTATTCAATCTTTAGTCCAAACTGTTCTCCAACTGAGAAAGATCTGCCTGACTCTGCCTCCTGAGAACTGAGATTAAAAGTGTGCACCATCACACTCTGCTTGGCTGCCAGCTTCTTTAGGACCACCAACAGCATCTCTGCCTTCAGTGTTTTTGTCTTCTCTTAAGGGATGTCTTCTAAAGTCATATATCCCAGGATAATCTTTTTCTTGTGAAAATCAATTTGCTTTGAATCTTTACTATGTTTGCCAAAACAAAAATGTGATTTTAAAAATGAAAGTCAAAAATAAAATCCCCCCTTGAGCACCCTAGAATTTTGTCCTTCACAATAGGAAAATATGGTTAGGCACTGTGACCATCTTCATTCTTTTTCTGTACCTATAGACATAAGCCTTAATGTGTATATGTTATGTGTGTCTATATGATAAAACAGGTAATTACATATTTATAGACATGTGCATATGCTTCTATAGTTATTCTAAATTGTATAATAAAATCTATTACATTATGATCAAGTTTTCACATGTAGGTGCCTTTCAATCCAAGTCCATTAGGTATGGACTTACAGTTGGACAACTTGGGTTTATTGTTGATTGAACAAATGACCACATGAAACAGCTGGGAGAAGGACATACTGGGTATTTTTGTGGTTTGTGCAACGACCTTGTTTTTGTCCTTTGCTTAGACAAAATTATGAAGTGGTCTTGGTTTTTGTATCACATATTCACAGCCAGAATTATCTTGTCTTGTTCTGTTTTGTTCAACAAGAGATTACTGGTCTCTCTGTGACAGCCTAGCTAGCCCTTCTGGTAATACAGAGACCCAGCTGGAAAAGTTGGTACTGTTCCCATGTCAGCGGCTGCTTTTTTCCTTCTTTGAGATGATCCCTCTATTGAGAAAAAAAAAGAAAGATACAAATGAAATTATATACTATGCTATACTAGGGATAGAAGGATTATAAATTGTCTTTTAAAAGCATAACTATACATGCAAGGAATAATGTAATTTATAGTTGCAGATTATTATTAATCACATTTCAGTGCTAACAAATGCCCTGTGTTGGTGGAGTTCCTATAAGGGTACATATATATGTGAGTAGATATTAAGATATGTATACAGGACATATGTTTAATATATGTGAATATGTATGCACATATACATCCATATATGTATATACATAGATGAGATAAGTTTTATGCATGTATTTAATATGTAGTTTTTAGAAGAAACCATCCTTAACTAATACATCCTGAATCAATATTAAGTTACAACTCTGATTTATCATGGTTGGTCTTTGTTTCAAAATTGTATAAAATAAACAGCTAGCTGCTGCTGCTAATATCAACATTTTCTAAAAATATGTTCAGTATGTTGTATCCTTCTAAATATTTATCTTTCAAAATAATCTCAATAAGCTATATTTTGGAAATCTTATTGGGTGGGCAAATAAATAGTTCCACCCGAAACAACACGAACAACGGCTCAACTGTCCCTCAGCATTTACAGAGATTCTCTTCCTAACTAGGGCTGTGAACATTCTCAGTTCAAAACAGATCTTGCCTGCTGCAAATTTTTCCTTCTAAATTTGGGGAAAGAGATTCAATTTAATCAGCCAGCCCTGCTCTGCTATATAAGAATCAGGGCCTTCCTAAACCCATCCTGAGGTTCCTATGGAAAAATAGACACTGCTCAACATTGCTACCATTTTCTCTAGTGCTGCAAGTCTTGTTTACAGTGGAATTACAGAGTTCTCTGAAAGGCAAGGAGAGTTACCGGCCCACATTAAATAGGAGAATTGTAATTTCTCTAGAAGAAAAGTTGGAAAATGCAAGCTATCTGTTTGTATTGGGTTTCATTATTCCAAGAAGGACATTTTTTTATGGTATTTTCTTTCTCTATTTCATGTGGCAAAAAGGTATAATGTAAGCAAGATATTCCCCTTTTTCTGTCTTGTCACTCTGGAACGATGCTCCAGATTCTAGAGTATAGAGTATGCACTTTACTTTAGTTTGAGGTGAGTATGCAGTCACCCCTGATCAGCTTAGTAGCCAAAAGGGGGCAAACTCACTGTAAGGGTGAAGCTAATTCTTAAAAAGGGATGAGGAGAAAACCATTTTCTTTGGAGCACCTTCCAGTTCTCACCCCTTTGGATATGGGGCACTGTGGTCAGGATGCCTCGAGCCCTACTCAGGCATAGTAAGCAGCCCCGAATAAGTGAATGAGGGCTTGAGTTTGAGTCCTTGTGCTAAACAAGCTCAAATTTGGGGTAAACTCTCTCGGCTCCAGCTCATTCATTCAGTCTGGTCCCTGCTGCTATTGGCCAATACGGTGCAGTTACTTCTCGGAGATAATGTCTTTGGTGGGTTAGCACAGCTATTTATCAGTTAATATGCACTTGCATTTCAGGCATAAAACAACTTCTTAAAGCATCGTTCAGTTGTCAGATGCTTCAGGTTTCACAAGGGAAGAACGAAAAGTCTACTCCAAGAGAAGTCAAAGTCTGTTAGTTAGACATGATTGAGACATACATAAACCTAAATTTCCTTTTGCGTCACATTTTTCTATCCCAGAAGTCATGTGCCTGTTCCTTTACACCCAAGGATTCAATTAACTGGAGACAGAAGATATTCGAAAAACAGTAGTGTGTATTTGCAATGCTTGATCTCAATTGTCAGGTTGATTAGATCAAGAGACACCTAAGGCATTAATGAGACCTTTGGGTCTGTCTGTAAGACTCTTTACCTGGGAGTTTAAATAAAAGAGGGGAAACTTCCTGTGAAATGCATCACCATACTATAGGCCCCTGAGCTAAATAAAAAGTGAAAAGAGAAGAAAGCCGAATAGCACTAACCATTCTCATCTCTGCTCTCTTGGCAATGCTGTAGCTCAAGTTACTGCTGGTGCCATGAACGCCGTGATAACAGACTGCATTCTTCCAAATTTTGAGTTGAAACAAACCTTCATTAAATGTCATTGTTGTCAGATATTTGGTCACAGCAAGAAGAGTAACTTAAACAAAAAATGAATACCGAAATTGGGGCCATGGCTGATAATTATCTGACTTCATATTTGTAGGCTTCTGGGTTGGGTTACAAAAATGAATTTTGACCTGTATGATAGAAAAGTCTATGGTAGCTTGAATGAGGATGGTCCCTACTGACTCATGTTTTAATACTTGATTCCTATTTGGTTGAACAATTTTCAGAGAACTACAAGTTGTGGCCTTATTGGAGGAGGTGAGATTTGAAGTTTCAAAAGTTCACTCCCTCCCCACTTCCCCACTCCTGCTTGTGAATCAGATCAAAGCTCTCAGCCACTGCTCCAGCGCCATCCCTGTCCTCTGTCTCTCCACTATGACGGTCATGAACCAACTCTCTAAAACAGTAAGCAAACCCCCACATAAATGCTTTTATGTTATAAGTTGCCTCGATCATGGTGTCTTTTCACATCTATAGAACAGTAACCAAGACAAAGCCTTAGAGCATTTAGTACCAGCACTAGGGGAGCAGAGGCAGATAGAACTTTGTGAGTTCAAGGCCAACCTGGGCAACCTAGCAAATTCCAGCCCAGCAAGAGTTATATAATTAGTCTCTGTCTCAAAGCAAAATAAAACAAAACACACAACAAAAAGAGTGGGTTCTTCTGGTGGGAGTGTGAGGTGTTTAAGATTAAAGACTAAAGGTGTAGACAGTGAAGTCCCTGCTTCAAATGCCTCGATGAGGAATTGGTTGAAATTAGCTTAGAGGCCATTCTTGTTACATCCTGGCAAAGAATAAGGTTGTATTGCCCTTGCTCTGAAAATTTGAATAAGGGTAAGTTAAAAAATGATGGACTAAATTGCTTGGCATCATCTCCATGATTGCTGGCTTTGCAGACAAACAAGATGAAAAAGTGAGAGTTCGTGGAGGCTTACCACACTGCTTTAGAATACCTTCTAACCAAGCAGTTTGCAGCGGGATCTGATTCCATACGTGAAGCTCCTCCTGGGGCTATCAACGAAGTGATGAAAACAAGGCCTAATGCTCCAGAATATTGGTGATATCAGAAACACGGATGCCTGCCAAGAAATTTCAGGCATGGCGTATAGCTAGCCCAAGAGAGAAACCACATTTGCCTCAAAGAACAGAAATGGAGGCATGTGATTATCTAAGATCATTGGTGCCCAAATGATACCACCAGTGTACTGATACTTTGTTTATAACCTAACAAATAAAGCTTGCCTGGAGGTCAAAGTGCAGAGCTAAGCCACTAGGTAGTCATAGAGGCCAGGCAGAGACGGCACACATCTTTAATCCCAACACTCGAGAGACATAGGCAGAGACAGATGGATCCCTGTGAGTTCAAGGCCAGCCTAGTTTACACTAGAATGATGCACTCTAAAAGAGAAACAGAGCCAGGCTGTGTTGGCTCACACCTTTAACCCTGGTACGTGGGAGTCACACACCTTTAATCTCAGTACTAGGGAGGTGGAAACAGGAGCGTTCTGGCTGGGAGATGAACATAAGGTGGGAGGAGACAGGAGCTCAGAGGCAGTCTGAGGTTTTGTAAAGATGGAGGCAGGCTGAGGAATCATAGAGACAGGATCACCCCTTTAATCTAAGGAAAAAGGTCTCTCTAGTGGCTGGCTGCGCTGCTTCTCTGATCTTCAGGCAAAATTTATTTGTTAGACTAAAACCAAGATATCTCCACACAGCAGATTCTTGGCATGGAATTGCTTGCAGGATCTGATGTTAGCCCTGCTTGGTTCCCATCTTGTTTTGACTGGATCTTCCCTTGTAACTCATACCTCCCTTCTTGGCTGAGACTGTTCACAGCATGTTACAAGTCTGAAGCTAACTTGAGAAAGCTTTAAAGAGTTAAAAGCTAGCCTGAGTGTTAGCAGAGACTCTGGATTCTACGAGTATAGACTATGAATTCTACACCATACTACACTTGGGTCACAGTAGTTTCTTTGGCCTGTCATCAGTGTCCTGTCTAGGTTGATTAAATGAATGCTTGTTCACCACCACCCTCAGGTAAAGTGACACATAAGATAATGACAAAGAAAAACATAAGAAAGAAAAATGCGTTAAGTATTTAATTTTTATTTCATCACCTGCTGATGACTTGTTTATATGTAGATTAATTTATTTACTTAAAGTGGCTAGAAAATAGTATTATTATTCACTATTACATATAGTATATATTATATAATATGTTATAGCATTAATACAAATGAATTCATATTGGTTAATGTATATGCATTCTGTAAATGTTACCTGCTATGCTCACAAGTGTTTGCTGTTGTTATTATTATTGGTTTTTTTTTGTTTTTTTTTGAGACAGGGTAGCTTTGGCTGTCCTGGAACTCACTCTGTAGATCAGGCTGGCCTCAAACTCATAGAGATCTGTCTGCTTTTACTTACGAGTGCTAGGATTAAAGGCATGTGCTACCACCACCCAACCATGATGGCTGGTATTGTCAACTTGACACCAGATAGACTCATATTGGACAAGAGAACATCAACTGGGAAAACAGAAATACGAGACTGGCCTGCAGTACATTTCCTTGACTGATGAATGATGGGAGGGAGCCCAGCTCAATGTGAGCAGTGCCATCCTTGGGATGGTGGTCCTGAGTATCATAAGAAAGCTGACTAAGGAAGCCATGAGGAATAAATCAGTAAGCAGCACTCCTTCACCTTCTCTGCATCAGTTTCTGCCCTCAAGTGTCTGCCCCAGGCTTCTGTTCTGACTTCCCTGTGTGATGGACTTCAACTTGTACGATGAAATAAACCCATTCCTCCCCAAGTTGCTTCTGGTCATGGTATTTTATTGTAGCACTAGAAGTCCAGCTAAGACACTTATTGAGTAATATGTAGTGTAATGTTACAGTGTTATAATGGATATTCTGTACAAGTTATACTACAGTAAACATTAAGTTAAATAGGAGTTAAATTTCTTGTCAAAGAATAATTAACACTTATTAATTAGAGACCCATGCTTACCTCCTCAGCTAAGTACAATTATTTATAATTATGTAAAAATGTTTAGCTGACTTTGAAAATGAAAACAATCACACAAACTTGTACACTTGAATTGTATTATATTTTACTGTAAGCCTCAGTAAGCCTAATGAAGGCATCTCAAGGTAGTTCAACCAAGTGGCAAGCACAGACAATATGAACATGAATCTTGCTCCTCTTAGTATGCTTGTAGAAGTGGGAGTCTATATTATAGTTAAAGGCAGGACCATAAATTATACCATGAGTGTGCATATTTAATTGATTTTATTTTTTATAATCCTTTGATTTCAGGCATTTTTTGTTATGAATTATTTAAAGAGTGAAGTCTGTTCTTTGTCTCCATGAGAATGCAGAAGGTACACTATTGTGTCTCTGAATCATCTCCAGGAGCGCTAATGTGTACCAGGTCATCCTTGGTCCTCTCTTCTCCCTTATGACATTAGTGAAGAGCTAAGAGCAGAGGTAGAAAAAAAAAAAACCCAGCAACTGAAAACAACCTCAATTCATGTAAAAATCACAAGCTCACTTGGTAGGGGAACTGTGGCTTTATTTCAGCATCTTTTATCTTTCACTCTGAGAGCAGAAATTAATCTGTAGGGTTTGTTATGTGTGAGATAGAGAGAGAAATTTGTGATTTGTGTGAAACAATAATTTGGCAAACTTGAGGGAACTGGTAGAGAGCTGCGGAACATCATCTAACCTAATTTATTTGTTTCAATGAGATGTGAATGTTTGCGAAGTAAGCACACAGCAGAAGTTTCTTATAGTAGTACCTCTGCCCAGTTCATATTTAGGGATAATTAAATTAACCTCTCTCTCTCTCTCTCTCTCTCTCTCTCTCTCTCTCTCTCTCTCTCATCATCATCATCATTATTATTATTATTATTATTTATCAGTCTATCTATCTATCTAGTTTTGAATGAATTAGGTTTCTAGTTTTGAAAGAGCTAGCTGTGAAATGGCCTGGATCGTGGCCAAGGGTCCCTAAGCCTGCAGTTGAATATTGAAAGCCAAAGATGCTGAAGCCTCCTAATCCTAGACCCCCTGTTCCCTCTGGCGTCTTCTGCCATTTGTTGTTTTTCTGAAGAAGAAACACTTCTTTCTTTCTCTACTTTTTTTTTGTTTCCCCTCTCTGTGACGCTGGCAATTGATCCAAATACCTCACACGTACTAGACCAGTTCTATACGACTGAGCTATACACCCCCGGCCTATGTATCATAATTTTGACAGATCATAAGCAGAATAAGCACTCTCCCGATGGGCACATGCATTTTAAAGATGGAATTCTATTTACCACTCATCTATTCCTTTAATGACCAATAATATCAGATTGGCTTTTTATTGCAGTAAATTCTAAGAATTCATGAAGTGTCTACTCCTTTTGCTTAGTCTAGTCAGAACAATGACAAATCCATTCTTCTCTTTGAAATTATTTCTGCAGCATTTCATAAATGCCATCTTTCTCTGTATAAATGTAATCAGCCGCTGTTATGCACCTTCTGCTATTTTGCAAATGAGAAAGGTATTTTTTTTTTTTACAATGTAAGGGTAGCTATATAACAACTCAGTTCAAAAAGTTAAAATTAACTTGAATTACCAATAGATAACTGACGTGGTTTTGAATGAGTGTATGTTTAGTTAGTTCCCCCTTAAAGGACCTCAAAAATACTGTTAAGATTCAAGTATCTGAATCCTAAATAAATAGTTAGAAAATGAGACTCTGTGTCGAGCCAGAGAGAGTGAGCTGACAGCACACAGATGGCCCAGTCATGGGGCTTAGCTGGAGAATTGTCAAAGAGGGGACTAATTCTGGAAGTATGATCGAGGTGAAGGGAACCAACAGGATTAGTGAAACACTGGAGACTAGGAGCAGTGGGGAGCAGTGGGGAGCAGTGGGGAGCAGTGGGGAGCAGTGGGGAGCAGTGGGGAGCAGTGGGGAGCAGTTGCAATTAGGATTCTGGGGTCTGGAGCTCCAGGAGGAAGGATGACCTTAGAGCTGCTGGGCACCAGCACCCCTCCAGGCTCTGGTGATGGGGACTCACAGGAGCAGACTTTCTCCTCTCTTCCCTGCATGCCCATTGCCTGATAGGTTTTTGTTTGTTTGTTTCATTTTGTCTGAAAGCAAGTTTGCTTCCCATGGTGACGTGTAGACTAAGCCGGAGAAGGAACAGAGGGAAACAGCAACAAAATTACAACTTTTTATTTCTACTATAATCGCAGACTTACTGGTTTAAAACTACACTAATTTATCGTCTCAAAAATGTGGAGGTCAGAAGGTCTAAACTGAAAGAAAAAAAAATCAAAAGTGTTGAATACCTTCTGAATGCTCAAGACAGTGAAGTCTTTTTTCTTTGCCTCTTCCAACTCCCGAGTGCCCAACTTGCCTCCTGATCTCTGCCTGAATCACTGCCGAAAACTCGGACTCCATCATCACCTGCCTGGCTCCCAGTGTGACCTTCCTGTTCCTTCCCATAAGGAGCCTTGTTATTACATGTGTCCCACCTGGATAATCCCAGATAATCTCCTCATTTTAACATGCTTAATTTAATCCTACATATCGCTGTGTTTGGTAGCACATTCACAGGCTCTGGGGATTAGCATGTAGATATCTCTCAGCGAGCCACATTTCTGTCCACAGAGCAGAATAATCTAACGATTGGTATGAAAGAAGTTACTATCTGATATAGAAAGATAAAAGACAAAAGCTGTAGGGTATGAACAGCTTTTAATTTATGTTCTCTCTCTCTCTCTCTCTCTCTCTCTCTCTCTCTCTCTCTCTCTCTGAAAGACAGGGTTTCTCTGTAGATTTGGAGCCTGTCCTAGAACTAGCTCTTATACACCAGGCTGGCCTCGAACTCACAGAGCTTCTCCTGCCTCTGCCTCCCTAGTGCTGGGATTAAAGGTGTGTGCCGCCAACACCCAGCTTTCTTTTTGTTCAGTCTGTCTCACTAGATAGTACAGGCTGGTTTCAAACTCATGGATACTACTGTTTCATCCTCCCAAAGTGCTGGAAATTATCGGTGTGTATCACCATGGTTGACAGGAATTGATTTTCAAAATTGCTTTCTTCTTGAGGAATGAAAACCAAATTTAAAACCAGTATTCTAGTTAATTTTAAATATTACAAAATGTTATACTATGTGTTATATTTTTACATTATACATAACTAAACTAAAAAAACTTATTTATTTTCTTTTTTCTTTTTCTATTGAGACTTTCTCACTATATCACAGTGCTATATATGGTTAAGTCTATACTTTAACTATCTTCTAAATTTTCAACTTCTCAAGCTACATCCTTTATAACTAAATGGCAAGAATACTGTGACATTTTCCATAAACAAGTAGACTTGGAAAAGACAATTTCTGACATTTGTTGAGTTATTTTGATTTTTCTATTGATTTTCAGGTTGTATTTCAAAATAAGAAAGTTCTTGTTACTTATATTTTAAAAATGATGACCGAGAAATATATGATTAGGTCATTTGCTTTAGGTAGTGTAACCAATAAAGGAATATGTCAGACATGTTCCGTTTGTTTGTCCAATCAGTGTTCAACTCTTCATTGCCCTGCTCTGGGAAGCTGAGTTTTTCCAACAGCAGCCCCAGAGCTCTTTTTCCTTGGGGTCGTGGCTGGCTCCTAGCAATGGGCCATAGCAACAAGGCTATTAAAGGGTCAGAAGAAACAGGTATTTTTCTTAGCCAGCTGCCACACTACTCCCTTCCTGTCTTGCTCTTTTCCCAGGATTTGTTCTTGTAGGCAGTACCCTTCCACTGTCATTCAATTGTGGTAACAGCTTCACAAATCCTACGGCTAGCAAAGCTGTTTATTTTCTTTATTATTTTTTTTTCTGGTCCCTAACTACTTTTTTCCTCTTTCTCCTATTTAAAGTTACAAAATGACAAAGCAAGGCTTATCAAGTTGAGGTAGCGCTAAAATTCTTTCTTTGTATTGAGGTTGGGCAAGGCAACCCAGTATGAGGAATATGTTCCTAGAAGCCAGCCAAAACATTAGGGGCAGGCCCTTGGTAGATCAAGCTACACAATTATCATACGTATGCAGAGGTCCTAGGTCTATCCCATGCAGGCTCCCTATCTGTCAGTCCAGTCTGTGAGTTCCTATGAGCCCAGGTTAGTTGTTTCTGTGGGTTCCCTTGTGATGACCTTGACTCCCCCACCCCCACCCCTTGGCTCATACAATCCTTCTCTGTCTTTAACAGGATTCTCTGAGCTTGGACCAGTTCTTGGCTGTGGATCTCTGCATCTGTTTCCATCAGTCACAAGATGAAGGCTCTCTGATGACAATTGTGGCAGTTGCCAATCTGATTACAGGGAAAGGACAGTTCAGGCTACCTACCCACTATTGCTAGGAGTCTTAGCTGGGGCCATCCTTGTAGATTTGTGGGAGTTTCCATTGCACCTGATTCCAAAATGTGTTCCCCACCAAAACATCTCTTTCACTACTCTCCCCCTCCATCCATTCCCCCAACCCAATCCCTCATGCTCCCATCCTCGCCCGCCCCCAGTCTACCCTTCTATCTCTTCTATTTTCTCTTCCCAGGGAAATGCGTGCATCCCCACCCCTTTATAATTTTAGAACTTTGTGTTGGTAACATGACTTTAATCCCAGTACTCAGAGGGGTGAGGCGCAAAGATAGGCAGATTGCTGTGAGTTTGAGTGAGGTTGGGGTGCATAATTAGCTCTAGGCAGACAGAGCTACATAGTGAGACTTTCTAAGTAAACAAGCAAACAACATCAAAAACAGAAGGGATCAGATTCATGGAGCTGGCATTATAGACAGTTGTGAGAAGCCTAGAAAGGGCGCTGTGAACCGAACTTTGACCTCTGGAAGAGTAGCAAGTGTATTTTTGTTTGTTTGTTTTTGGTTTGGTTTGGTTTGGTTTTCTTACCACTGAGCCATTCTTCTATCCCCGCCTGTACCATCACTTGCTTTAATCTTCCCTACTTCAGAAAACGAGCCTTTTATTAGATTATTTACAGTTGAACTGCTCTGAATGTGCCACTCGCCCCACTTTGGGAAGCTAGCTGCAATGTGATTATAAATATGTTTGTCAATAAATCCTAACTAATTTCACTATATTGTCTTTAATAGAAACTTAGACCCCCCAAGCACATGAATTTATGATTTGGAATAAATTAATTTTATTTAGTCAATGACTTCTATGCTTATTCTTAGTTATTGCTTTAAAAAATAACTTTTGGAAATAGCCAATACTATAATTTTTAAATATATATACTATAGGGTTTGTATAATGGGTATATCCTGTAATAATCATAATTATAGAACTAATATTTAGCCTGGTTACTATTCTGCTATGGTGAACTTTGTTTATAGCATCTAGCCTGTCAGGATTTGGTGTTAAGCTTTGCAGTGAGTTAGAATTTGATTCATTAACACAGAAAAAGTGTTGTTCTTCAGAGAAGTGAAGTCTTATGTACCACAGTATACAATATATATTTGTTATTTTAGAGATTTCTTTTCACCATTTCCAAAGCATTGCTGATGCCTGTTTCCTTGGCAACAAGGTGATGCGAGAACTGAAATGAATGAGTGCATGTGAGGTGTACACACAAAGCTATTGTAGGTATGTAGGGGAAATATCAGGCCGACCTTATCTTCTTTTGTGCGCAACGATGATAATGCTAATGAAGCAATGTCACACTGAAGGCAGTTGCCATGGTGCCAAGGGGTTAGGTATACGTGGCAGTCAATACAGGTCTGGTGCAATTTTACATATGCTTCTTACTACTGTTCACTTTTTTCTCCAGTTATTGTTTTAAAAATTAAAAACAATATTGTTACATGTGTGTGTGTGTATGTGTGTGTGTGTGTGTGTGTGCTAGCACACATATGACATGGCATGCATGTAGAAGCCAGAAGATAACTTTAGGAAATCCAGTCTTTCCTTTCACTGTGAATCAAAACCCAGGTTGTCAGGCTACTGTGGCAAGCATCCACTCAGCCACCTCTCCAACCTGTCACAGTTATTCTTATGTCACATATACTCATCAACTAGCTTATAGTAAGAAAACTAAGAAAAAGCTTTTTTCTTTTCATTTGTGACATAGAGTTAGGCATAGCATGTGGGTCTCTAGTGTTTTTTTACAATAGCAAGAACCATCGTTCAAAATGTATTATGACAGTTAGGAGTTGTGGCATATGCCTATAATCCTAGGACCCCGGTAGTTAAGACTGAAAGATGGCATTAGAGGCCAGCCTTGGATACAGCCCTGTCTCCAACCAAAATGGATCATGAGAGTATAATGTTCAGTTAACCCCTACATCCGAGGCAGTCACCAAAGACCATGTATATCACACCTGATCTGTAAGCCTGTGAACAGCAGTACTTGTTAAGGCTTCGGGGCCAAAAACTACAGTCATGCTCACACTCAGTAAGATGTGTCTGTTATCCACAAAAATATATCAGTGCTTCTTTCCAGAGTAGAAGGGATCAAGGGAGATCTTCTGCTAAGTGACAATTTGGTTTCCTGAAGTGGAGGGACCTTATTAGTGGCTCAGCTTTGGTCTCTGTGGCCAGCGGGCTGGAATTCAGCAGAATTGCTAACTCTTTCAGTCTCTGTGAGTGGGGACCCACATTGACTGTCCCATCCCACTGCCACTGCTGTTCTGACTACCCAGTTTGTGCTCTCTTGGGCAGTGTTGTGGTGGATGGTGACAGATAGCGACTTTTCAGCTGGCCCAAGCATTTTACCTATCAGATGTCTCTTGCCTTTCCCATGATGGAAAACTGTCTGCATCAACATTTGCAGAAGAGGGTTGGTCTTAGTGAGAAACTGGCTGCGTTAATAACAAGTCCCCAGTGGGGATCATGTATGAAAATTTTAAGTAATCATTAAAAAGAAGAGCAAGACACAACAGCAACATCAGAAAAGCCAAATGAAAATGTATATTCTTCTCACGTGAGTGAGCCATCTCTGAGAAGAAGAGAATGCTCTGGAACTCAGTGCTGGAGAGACGGGTCACATGCAAGACTGTGAGTCGGATCTCTAGCACTCAGAAAATGTACAAGCAAATGCTTCTCTGTCAAATATCTAAAACTAACTGATGTGGCAAGGGAAATAAGATGTAAATCGGGAGTTGTAATGAGCATGAGAACTCTTACTACTGTCAGCAAATATTTGAGTTTAATGTGATTTTACATTTTGTAAAAAACTGTATTTTAAGATACTGCCCACAGGACAGTGCACGAACTTCTTTTGGAAGCTGAAGTGTGTTGCAACTCTCCTGCTTGCCTACTTCAAACTCCCTCAGTGGAGGTTTTACTTGAGTTTCTGTTCTAATAGCTAATGGTTTTCCGGGAGTTTGGCAAATAGTCTTTGATTACGGTTTCTTATTTGTTCAAGACTGGCCAAGGTCTATACTAATTATCAATATTAGTCCCTTAGAAATGGTGATTTCCTGCATTTTGAGTCAATTGCTTATATTATATACATGCTAACTTTAAAGGCAATAAATAGGAATGAACAAATAAGCATGTAAGTTGTTCTTAGGTTTAACCTATAAATTAATTTAGATGCTGTTGCTCATCCTTCATGCACTGACTTGTAGATTTCTTTCTCGCTTTCTGAAAAAAAAAGTGGACATTTAAGAATTTCAAAAATATTTGTATGGTAAGGAAAAGAACCTCTGAACTTGAATCTTTTCTTGATTGACATTACTTAACTTTATGTGAAATGATACTGCATTTTCTCGCCCATAAAAGGATGAGGTAATACTTTCCAATTTGCTGTGTTCGTCTTTTTCATTGTAAAAGTTAGGGTTTCACTGAGAATTATTGCAGAAGGCACGTTAATTCTTTATACACATATATCATTTTATTTCCTCTACTTTTTAAAACCCCTGCACACAGGTCTCTTTAAAAATCCCCTCGTTTGACAGTTGGCAACTGGTCAACACTGGGCCTACTTCCTGCGAAAGGACATTATTTTGCATGTCCTCGGAGACTGGATAACTAATGTGTAATGCTTTACTTAAAACTGTAATTAAGTTTAAATTAAAATTCCTTGGGTTTTTAACAGAGAAGGAAGTATTTCGGTGCCCCTTTCACTTAAATGTAATATTTGCCAGTCTGTCTGGGCCAAAATGCCTCCATTTATAGATACTTATATTGTTGTTTTAATGTTGGCATTTGGTCTGGAAACTGTAAGAAAACTTTGCTATTTTCTCCCTTTCTCCAATGACAGCCTTTTCACTTCAGTTTTTGGTAACGACAATGTCAAACAAACAAACAAACAAACAAACAACCTGTTGTCCTTCGCTGACTATAACTATTATTATCGCAAATAGCAATGTGCTGGTGAATCTTTCTTAGAAACTTCAGTCATGCTACAAAGTAGGAGACACCCCCAGGATGGTTTCATCCTGTGTGCCAGGGGCTTGGGTTCACTTGCAGAGACTGCTCCTCAAGTACTCAGACATCCTACCCTGTCTCTCATGAATCAGACTTTTATGAAGTCCTTCCTTACAGTTGTGAAGATTCATAAACTCTCACCAGCGAACCCATCTGTCAGAGAAGGAAAGACACTCACTCTGTTTCCATCGTAGGTACACACTTCAGTTCCACCTTGGATGCTACTATTACGTTCTGAGCTCAAAACATTTTAATTAATTCCCACAGTTGATGGGATTTATTGTTATTTTATTCTCCCACAGTGAATGAGTGAAGAAATGAATTTAAAAAAAATGTTAAGCAAAACAAAATGAAACACCAAAATTCTAGTCATCAGTGGAGTTTTTCAAAAGTTTCTTGAATTTTGTGATTTTTTTTTTTAAGTTGCGGTATGGCCAAGTGAAAATAATTGAGTAGGCACAAATTAATGGTAGTCTCGGCCAAAATCGAAAGAGAAATTAAACAGCCAAGATAAATGGTGATACAGTCAATGCATGAGAAATTGTTTTACATGATCTATACTATTTATGTGGAGCTGGATATACTTCAATAACATCATCTAGAAGAGATTATATTATTTTGAATGTACATATACCGCAAATCCATGTAAGGGGCAAATTCATTATAAAATACCAGGAAGTAGCTTGTAAGGTATTTATTTTGTATTTTCAGTAATTAACGTGTTTATGTGACCTACAAAGGAGAAGAGACTGTATGTGTGGATGTTTACAAACAAACCACTTGATGTAGTGAGTAACTTAAACAACTTGAGACTTGGACCTAGTCCAGTTAATTAAATCCTACAGAAATGCTTTGGTGAAGCAATCGAGTATTTGCAAGGCACCATTGTTTTTCTAGCATGAGACACTTTCTTTTATTTCTTCTTGTCTTCTCAATTGAATACAAACCCTTGCTGTCATTGATTACATCTGCTGCTTCCGTTTGATACCTCAGTCTCTGTCATACTAATTATACAGTGTCCTAATGCGTACGGTTTGGTTAGTAGGGGGCTACTTATATCTAATCATCGTATCTTTCTTTGTGCAATTTTGATATTGATGAATGGCTTAATTATTTAAAAATAGTCTCCTGGAGATCATTTATTATAAGTCTTTAGTTTTAAAACTTAAAAAGGGTACATCATTAGCACACCCAAAACTTGCACTTATGTATATATTTTGAGCACCAGTTTAAATTTAATTGTTATTATTTTATTCCATTTAAATGGATTTCAAGATACATGAGAATATCAACACATGAATTTTGTCGCTTGAATTTTCTAAGTATAGGAGACAACGTAAGCTCTACTTAAATGGAAAAGTTCTATTATTTTTGTTAAATGAAAAGGTTTTGTTATTATGCTAATTATTGTTCAATGTGTATTTTAGATACCATTGTCTTTAAACTGTGAAAATGTCTGTATTTTCATGTTTTTTCCTTAAAACTGACTAGTTTTTCTTAAAATTGTTAATATAAAACTATTAAAGAATATTACATTTTAGGTCTTTTTTGTCTCTAGGATGGATTCACTGAGAGTGTGTATAAGCTTTACTGTTTTTCTGTCCTGCTTTTTGTGTTATTTCTTGATAACGTTTTCTCATGTTACTACTATCTAGTCAAGTGTATTTAATATTTTGACTAGCCTCTCTTTTTTGTGTTTTTCTATTTTATTAACAGATTTCATTCGTCGGCAATTTTGTTCATGTTGATAATTTATTGTGGCTACTTCCTCCTCTTATTTCTCTCCCACACTTGCAGCTCTTGTTCACCCTAGCAAATCTATTTATTATATTAATTACTTTCTCTTTTCTTTGATGTTCCACAGACTGTAACTAGGATCATCTGGGTGACTCTGAGTTTGGAACTACCCATTAAAGCCTGGTGTGTTCAATCATGGGTATACAACAAGATACCATGCCAGCCCCTCTCCTTGAACCTGTTAGTTGCTAATAAGTCAGCAGTAAGTGGTAAGGTCCAGTGAGCTCCTTCCCTTCAACAGTTGATTACTACAGTGTCTTATTTGTGTGGGTCCATAGCCAATAGCATAATTACTGTGAGTTTATGATATCCATGGCTTTGCCATACTTACGAGACGGCGTTTTGCCATCCTTCTCCTTATCTTCCAATGCCTGCATTCTTCCCATTTTCTCTTCTGCAATACTACCTGAGCCTTAAGGGAGCGGTATGCCTTGTTTAAGGCTAAGTCTTCCCCTGCACTTTATTTTCAGCATCTTGTTTAACCTGGGATATTTGTGTTCACCTCTGTATCACGCCGAAAAGCTTCTCTGATTTAGGCTCAGAGTTGCCTTTTTGCGTGGGTGTACTCATATACAGAAGGTAGTTGGGGATATGTAGTTTAGCTAAGCCAGTATTAGGCTCATCCCTGGGGCCCAAGTCTTCTTCAGCCATGGGTTTTTGGAACAGGTTTACAGCACTGGACATGAATTCTCTCTAATAAAGCAGGCCTCAAATTGAAGCAGAGGATGGTTGTTCACACCCATAACTGTCATATCATTTCAGCAACAACAGACCCATTTTCCCTGGCAGGTAGGTACTGAATTTCATAGTTTACATCTTGGTAAAAGCGTAATGTCTTTACACCCTCCTCACCCTGTGAAATGCCAACCAGCTCTCTTAAAGCTATCTAGGTGTAAAGTATGCGGTGTCTTATCAACTAATTCTTTTAGATAATTAGTGGAATAGCAATCATCTGTACTGGTTTGTCAGTGTCTGCAGCTTCAGTTACAGCAGCTTCTATGATTATATCCTATGCTTGGCACTAGCAATTTTGTTTAGTGATCTGTTACTTCTAGGAATGGTTTGTATAGGTTCATCAGGTGTCTTCCTTCAAACATTTTTTTGACATCTTTTGATTAGATTTCATATAATAGACAACTATCTTATTGGGTGATTCCGTTATAGCTTACAGGGCTCTCTCCTCCCATAATATATTAATTCCTTCTGAAAGCCTTTTTCATACCCTCACCTTGTTGATTAACGCTTCATTAGCCACATTTCCCCAAATCTACCTCCATCTTTCTCCCTGTTTGGACCTTTTTGCTCCCAATATTCCTCCATCCTCATTTTCCCTATGTACCACCATCCATCCTCACCCAAGGCAACACTTACCCTACTTTTCAAGTTTTCTAGCTCCTGGAAATACTCCAAGTTAAACACACAACACTAAAGAGTTGAGGCTAGCCGGGCGGTGGTGGCGCACGCCTTTAATCCCAGCACTCGGGAGGCAGAGGCAGGCGGATCTCTGT
This sequence comes from Microtus ochrogaster, assembly GCF_000317375.1. Lineage (NCBI taxonomy): Eukaryota > Metazoa > Chordata > Mammalia > Rodentia > Cricetidae > Microtus > Microtus ochrogaster. The sequence goes on from NC_022021.1 coordinate 62,093,110, forward strand.
GAGTTCGAGGCCAGCCTGGTCTACCAAGGGAGTTCCAGGACAGGCTCCAAAGCTACAGAGAAACCCTGTCTCGAAAAACAAAAACAAAAAAAAAAAAAAAAAAAAAAAAAAGAGTTGAGGCTAGGATTCACGTGTGAAAGAAACATTAAGACATTTCTGGATATAAGTTACCTTGCTCAGTACAATTTCCCCAATTTTATCAATTTATCTGTCAACCTCATAATTTCACTTTTCTTTATAACTGAATACAATCGTGCTATGTATATTTCATTATCCATTTGTTAGTTTGTAGACATATCAATATTTTGAGCTCAGGTCCTCTTATGCAACCCAAACTGGCCTCAGATTTGTGGTGTTCCTACCTCACCTTTACAAGAATAAATACACACACACACACTCAAACATGCACACACACACAAATTGTAAGCATATGCATATACTTGCTCACCCTAGTGAATTTGACATTGGTTATCTTTTTCTATCATTACCTCACATGTTGAGACAGGGACTCTTGCTGAATATGGAGCTCCCTGTTTTGCTAGACAGTCTGGCCATCAAACTCTGGGGATCCATTTGTCTCCACTTGCCTCCCCAACACCAAGCCAGCATTTGCTTATAGGCGTGTGCTTGCAGTCATGCCCGGCTTTTTAAGTGGGTGCTGGGAAGGGAAGCTCAGGTCCTTGGTTTACGCAACAAGCGCTTCCCTCACCAAGCTGTGTCATCAGCCCCACAGCAATAGTTTTTAAGACAGCGTTCTTTTTATGTTTCCTTATCGATATCTCACTTGGCGATTTTTGTCTTAGTCTCCTATGGCTTCCTCCTCCCATAATATGTAATTACAGGTTGATATGCTACCTTCGAGTAGGTAATATCCTAAAAGATATTAAGCATTTTATTCTTATTCATTTCTCTAGTATCTCTAGTTTCTATGCGGTCATTTCTGCCATTGCTGAATCTCTTGACCGTCTCTTCTTCTCACAACTATTCATGTTTTCTCTATTGTGTTTCTTGAGACTTTGCCTGCAGGAACTCCTTTCAAGGTTTAAATCATTATTCTCCCAACTGCTCAAAGCCCTTGCCCATTCTTGGGAGAACTCTTTTTACATGTAATTACTCCGTTTTCACTCTGGGGCTTGGAGTTTTCAGAGTCTGCAGATATATTCATTACGGTACTAGATCTACATGAGGATGGCTTGCTGGTAGGAATTTTCTGATAACACGTCTCTATAACTTTTGTCTAGTTTGAGCCTAAATGAAATAATTGAGGGTTTATTTTATCTCCCTCAGTAAGATTCTTTTTGTAGCTTTTGTACCAAAGTATACTTTTGGGGAATCCTGTATTCAAGATGCAGCACTTGCTAATATCTATGTTTTCTTTAAATTTCTTTCATTAATGAGAATTTGATACATAGACAATAGCATTTGAGAATACATGCCTCCCATTCCCCCCTCCATCTCCTTCCATGTGCTTTCCTACATGTCCCCTTCCCAACTGTATATCTTTAAAAAAAATAAAAACCATTAAACACAGTTCACACTGCCTGTATGTTCATGAGTGGGGTCATCCACTGGAGAATTGGAGTGAAGGAGTACCCAAAGGTCCCCCAAATAGCATAGGCTTTGCCTTTGACTACTCACCATAAGTGCACAGCAAGCCCCTATTGCAGAAGACACCATCCGCGTGGGCTGAGAATTACAGAGGAAATCATTCTTAAACTAGCCCAGGAACTTCCTTCCTGCTGGGTCACTTTCACAGTACTTTAAGATGTTTTGCAGGCTGCTGAGGGACCAGGAATTCAGTGGTCTTACTCTGCCCTGGTGACTGTTTTCACTCAGGAGGCTGACTTTGTCTTCTAAATGCTATGGTCCCTATTGAAAACTGGGAGGGACACTGAAGATTGGCATATGCAGTTATAAAATGCCCATGCTTACAAAATTACTCTTTTGACTTTGAGCATTCACATTGTTTTTGGTTTTGGTAGAGTTTTTTTTTCCCTAACGTAATAAATTATAAGAACAAACACAAACAAAGAAAAAACATGGCTTCTAAAAGACTTTTTGGATTATCTAAAACTTTTAAAGAATTATACCTGTCCACCTTTTCCTGAAAATGGCAGAATTGCCTGTAATCAATCAAATGGGAGAGGGAATCATGAATTCTCATCCACTCAGATAATTTGAGGCTAACCTTAACTACCTGAATCCTACAGAGAGAGAGAGAGAGAGAGAGAGAGAGAGAGAGAGAGAGAGAGAGAAGAGAGAAGAGACTGAAAGATGGAGAAGAGATAGAGAGTGAACAAAATTGAAACAAATATTTTGCAGTAAATATGTGGCCAATTTTTATTGATTCAAAATAAAATCATTTCACATAAATATTGATTTTTAAATAGTCAAGATATACTTCTATACTCCATCAGAGGTAATTTCTCCAAAGTTGTCTTTAAATAGACTACTGATATCGAATTAAAAACCCTATTTATTGCAAATTATAAATATACATTTTTTTAAAAAAATGTTCTTTAGATTAGATTAACTGAAGTCTTGCTTGGATTTGTACCACAAACGTCCTAAATTTTCAAGCCAATATCCTATAATTTTTTAAAATGAATTTTCTTTATATTTTGCTATTGCACTGTAGATACCAAATTTTCTAGCTAAAACACACCTTCGTTCATTGAGCCTGCTACAAGAGAAAGAAACAAAGGAAACATTAATAAAACCACAAAACTAGCAAATTATACCTGTGTTGTGATAGTAAATATTCCTGGTAAATTCTGAATAGAAAAAAAAAACATTTGCAACTTAATGTTATATTCAGTCTTTTGTTTTAGGGAGGAAATAAATATTCCAAAGACATCTGTCAGGGCTTTAAGTCTATAACCAGGTCTTACCAGATTTACCATGTAATCTGTAATCTCTGGAAAAGGTTGATTTAACATCTAATCTGAAAGATATTACTCCAGATTTCACTACTGCAGCCAAAATTTCATGCATTTTGTGCATCTAGAAACTAACCGAGACATGCATGCATTCATGTAAGGGAACTTTCTGCAGATCTTTTCTACTAAGTTTGAAACTTCACGTGAAAACAACAAGAACAAAAAATAACACTAGAAAATGGGATCCCATACGTTTAGAAACTTGACAGTTTTACAAATGTTTGCATACTAAGGATATCCACTCCTTTAAGGTTGTTTATTATGATCAGATAACATATTTTTTCAAGAAAGATTTCACTTGAGGGCCCAAGATGATTGAATTTTTGTTTTGCATAATTATTCAGAATTAGTAGTGTGCTTTGTGTGAATCTTATAGAAAGTTTACACGCTATTCAAGTTGGGTAAGACTATATAATCAATTTCGCAATATGTCTCATTTTCGTCTAAGTATTAGACTTGAAACTCTATACCTAAGATAGGCCACTGCTTATGGCATAAAACAAAACCCCTAGAGTGAAGGAATTTCAGTGCTACAAGATTGTATTTCATTTTATAATGTCAAAAGATACACGGAAAATATTCATAACAGTTAAGAAGTCTGACCTTTAAATTCGTCACATCAAATTCCATGCATGAACATTAAAATTAGCTCATGACCAATCTATTCCTGAAAAAAAAAAAGAACAGCATGGTCATATTACAAAGGTCGTTACATTAGAAAGATCTTAAAAGAATAGGTTAATTATGTGGAAAACAAAATCAGGAATTCTAAGGCTCTGAATTAAGGATAAAGAATATGATATGCTAACTCCAAGCTCTTGAATGTGGACATTATTGGGATGTTCTTCCAATTGCTTCTCTAGTGGTGGCTGTGGTTACAGACTTGAGACTATTGTGACCTTTCCCTGGGCTTTCCTTGTTATCAGAGCTTTCAAGTCAATAAACTGATGTTAATGCTTAATATGTGGCTAAAGTATAGTAAACAATACAGGAGAGAATTAACCTTGGCTAGATGAACCGATCTTACTCCTTATCCTAAAACATGTGCAAATCTCACTATTTCCTAGTTTGTTCCAGAAGGCTTAGATAAAAGGACTTAGACAAACACGTTCTCAGCCATGAAGCCTCAGAGTTCTTTGCTTTATTCCCTCTCTTCCTTTTATTTTGTTTTGCTCTCTCTTTTCTCTAGTTTTATTAATTTACAATTAAGCTTCATTATAGCATTTCCCAAACAAAATTTGTCTTTATTATTTATTTCCTTACTTCTCCCCATCTCCTTTCTCTTTGTGATTTTAGCCTAATAGCCTCCTTTGCACTTTCTTGTCACATGGGACCTATTGAACTTCTTGACACCTTCTGTTCCACTCCAACGACCTTCCGTCTAGTTCTGTAATCTATACCACTCTCATCGTCCTTTATGTCCATGCATGCAAACATGGAAAATTAGGATCTGCATACAAGAGACTACGTCACTTCACTTGCTAGTTTTCAGATAAACTCGTCATTCTGAGCTTGTTCTAATGTTATTTTTTTCAGTAGTGCAGTAAATTTCCCTCATGTATGTGTGCCACATTTTCACTATTTGTTTTTCTATTGCTAGTCATATGGTGTCCCACATAACTGATAAGGTTTATTCTTATGTGTATTGTTTTGGGGGAATATGCGAATGAGATAATTTGCTAATTTCTTTCTTGACAAATTTATTAGGACATATATGAAAGCCACTTGTTTTTGTATATTGATTTTGTGTTCTGCAACTTTACTGACAGTTTATTAGATATAGTAATTTTCTAGTAAAAATCTGTATAGTGTCATGTTGTGCAATTCCCCGCTGTATACTGTGATTACCACTGATTAATAAAGAACTGCCTTGAGCCTATAGCAGAGCAGGGAAGAACACAGCTAGGTGGTGGAAACTAAACTGAATGCTGGGAGAAAGAAGGCAGAGTAAAAGAGAAGCCACATAGCCCTGCTGGAGACATACACCGGAACTATACCCAGCAAGACACAGCCTTGTGCATGATACATAGATTACTAGAAATGGGTTAAATTAAGATGTAAGAGTCTATTATGGAAGAAAATCAGGGCAGGAACCTGGAGGTAAGAACAGATGCAGAGACCATGGAGGAGTATTCTTTACTGGCTTGCTCCTCATGATTTACTGAGCTCCCAGCTCCCTCTCTTACAACATCCAGGACCACCTTCCCAGGCGAGGCACGGCTCAGAGTGAGCTGATGTCTCCTGCATCAAACATCAATCAAGAAAATTCACTGCTGATTTGCTTTCAGGCAAATCTCGTTGAGGCTTTTTCTCAACTGAAAGTCCATCTTCTCAAATGACTCTAGTTTGTGTCAAGTTGACATAACACTGACCAGCACAATGTATAAATAAGATAATAAACTCATAAAATATAAAAGACGTGCTGAACACTTATGACATGCATCAGAAACTATTCAAAAAGAGTCCGTCTATCCGAGAGTATGGATTTTAACCTCATGTTTCATTCTCTCTATTTGGAAACTGAAAGATGAAAATACATTGAGTGACAGGGCACACTAGTTTTGGAGCTTGTGTATGTCTTGAATAATAATTCTGAAAATGGAAAAACTGTCTGTATTATTGTAGAGAGGGAGTTCCATTGTCATGTAAACAAAAGGACCTCAACAGTAATTTAACCTGAGTTATGTACTTGACAGCTTACTCCCTTGCCAGACTTCCCCATTCTTTCAGTATAAAAATAAATAATGGATTTTGCCTAATTTGCTTTTCCAAGTAGGACATCTATTTAATATAGCTACATATTACAAATACATATATTTTATTACATACAAAAAAATTTAATGTGGTGTTCTGTAGCACTATGAATTAAAGATTAAGAATTAAGTGCTAAATCAAGCAATTAATGTACGATAATATAGTTTTAAATTATATTTTGGTTGGTGTGCAAATATGTTACCCAGCCTATATTTATGGGTTTTGTGATTCAAATGAACAATTTGTATACAAGTACCATGTTTTTGTGCCAAGAGAATTCATTTTACTCATTTGAATCAAATCGTTTCATGTTTGTCATACTGCAGTCAAAATTCTTTGGAAATAATACAATGAAATATTTTAATAATCAACTGTGAAACTGATAAATATTCTTTTGTTAAAAAGCAAAAATAAAAATTCAAGTGGAGGCACCAGGGATGAGTATAATGTTTAAGGCAGAAATTATCTCTTTAAAAAGACAGTGTTCCTTTAAAACACCTTTTCTGTACCAGGAATTAATAACTCTATTTCCTCTGGCCATCAAGAGCTCTGATTTAGGAAAATAATAAAGAAGAAATTTTCTTCTGGAAGTCTTCATGTAGTGGAAATGCATTGATTATATTGAATTTATGACTACTTTATAGGAATTAATGCTATTTTCTATAGTTTATATGCATCTCAGATGTAATATAAATGTAATATACCATGTCCTTATAAAAATTGCCTCGAACAATGAGCTTATTTACTTATGACTCTTAAAATATGACATTACAACACCTATTTATTTACCTCTAGCATTATTTGAATGTCCTGATGGACAGGTGGTGGTGGTGCAGTTTTCAATACCAGTACTCAGGAGGAAGAGGCAGGTGGAGTTCAAGGCCAGCCTGCTCTACAGAGCACGTTGCAGGACATCCGAGGCTACACAAGGAAAACCTGTCTCAAGAAACAAAAACAAATTCAAAAACAAAAAAAAAAAAGTTCCAAATGCTAGCCTATCACAACTGGAAGTAACTACTGTATTCCATTATGTTAAAGATTGCTATAGTGCATGCAATTGTATATTTAATTCATTAAGTTTAAGTAACTAATCAATAAAAGGAAATTTCACGTACAAGAATTACAAAGGGTAGAATTTACCTAGTAAGAATAGCCATCATACCAAGAGCAATCTGCAGATTCAATCCAGTTAAAATCTCAACACAATTCTTCATAAACTTAAAAGGGTTAATTCTCAACTTCATATAGAAAAAAGGATAGTTAAAACAATTCTGAAAAATTAAAGAACTGCTGGAGGTAGCATCATTCCTGATTCTAGAGATAAAGATTGTATGGTACTTGTATAAAAACAGACATGTTGAAGAATGGAATGAAATTGAAGACCCAGAGATAAATCCAGACACCTATGGATGCCTGATTTTTGATAAAAACCCAGAGTACACACTGGGGGGGGGGGAAATATATTCAAAAAATGGTGTTGGTTAAACTGGATATTTTCATGCAGAAGAATGCAGATAGACCATATTTATCATCATGTACAAAATTCAAGTTCAGGTAGATAAATGACCTCAACATAAATCTAGATACTCTGAACCCTAATGGTTCAGAGAAAATGGGGACTAGTCTTAAACACATTGGCACAGGAGACAACTTCCTCAATAGAACAACAACAATGCAGGCACTAAGATCAACAATTAATAAATGGGATCCCCTGGAACTTTAAGGGAAAGGACACTGTCAATTGGACAAAATGGCAGCCTACAGTGTAGGAAAAGGTTTTTTTTTTTTTATCAACTCTACATCTGATAGAGGACTAATATCCAAAATATAGAAAGAACTCAAGACACTAGATATCAATGAACTAAATAACCCAATTATAAAATGGGGTACATCTCTAAACAAAAAATTCTCAATAGAGAAATCCAAATGGCTGAGAAACAAACACTTAAACAGATGTTTAACATCCTTAGCCACAGGGAAATGCAAGACAAAACTACTTTGAGATTCCATTTTACATTTGTCAGAATGGCTGAGATCAATGACATGCGTGACAGCGCACGCTGGCAAGGCTGTGGAGTAGGGGGAACACTTTTCTACTGCTGGCAAGGTTGTGGAGTAGGGGGAACACTTTTCTGCTGCTAGTGGCAGTGCACACTTTTACAGCCACTATGAAAATCAATATGGTGATTCCTCAACAAACTGGAAACCCATCTACCTCATGACCCAATTATCCTACTCTTAAGCATATACCCAAAGGACACTACATCATACTACAAGGACACTAGCTCAACTATGTTCTTTTTGGCTTAATTCACATCAGCAAAAAACTAGAACCAACTTAGATGCTGTTCAACAGCAAAATGGGTATAGAAAATGTGGCACATTTACACAATGAAGTTTTACTCACCTGTTATGGGAGCTTCCATCTCCCTAAATAACAGCTTTAGCCTTTTAATCTGTCAATAGTCATTCCAACCAACGCATCTCCAGTGAAACACTTAAACCTAATGCTCAAGAAAAATTATGGAATAAGGGGAGAAAAGATCATAAAAATCAGAGGCCCAGGATGCTTATTGATAGATTGTGTCAAAGACATGCTTTAGTGTGAATTCTAATTGGTCTTAATAATAAAAACCCAGAGTCAGGTATCAGGGTAAATGTGCAAAGATCAGAGGAGTTAATGAGCCAGCCGTTATTTCCAGATTACTATTTTCTTTTTTTTTTTTTTTTTTTGATTTTTTTGAGACAGGGTTTCTCTGTGGTTTTGGAGCCTGTCCTGGAACTAGCTCTGTAGACCAGGCTGGTCTCG
>NC_022021.1:62102516-62145222 GCF_000317375.1 Microtus ochrogaster
TTTTGTATAAGAGTATGCTTATATTGTATGGATACATCTATCATATCACAATGTACATTTCTACCTCTGGTACTAGTTATGTAATAACATTGTTTACATTTTGATATGTAATGACATTGTTTACAGGTGAAGATCATTGTCTTCATACATTGCACAGTTGTTTATTCTCTTAGTTTTCAAATTAGATAGGTATTGAGAATTATATGCTTGTCATATTTATTTTTAGGTTAATCAGGTCTTTTAGATACATAGAGATTATTTTTAGTATAGATAGTATAATCTTCAGCCTCTTTGAAGAGCTGTAGAAAATGGCCTTTAATCTTACCTAGAATTCTGTGCCAACAAGACACAATTACTCCTGGCAACACCACTCTACTCCCGAGAGAACATTGAGCACCAAAGACACTCCACTGGGAGCTTGTCTTCTTGGCAGAACTGGCCTTTGGGTTAAGAAAAGCCCATACCTCAACTACTGACAAAGATATGAAACAGGATTGTCTTATCTTGCCAAGACAGGGTAGAATAATTCTAAGAAAATTCCTTGCATTTGATAATGGTATGTCAGTTATGTTAGGTCTTAGCCAAAGTTGGTTGACTCAACATTGCAAACGAGACTTTGGGTGATTGCCCAGGTAGTCAGTTGTCTCTGTCATTTGTTGCACATTCTGGATATCTCTCATTTTGTTAAGTAATATTTATTCCCTTCTCAGATCTTTGACGGAGTTGAAGATTATTTAATTGTAGTTACTTTCTACATTATTTAGACTCCTTGAGATAGAATGTCTAGCAAAACTTTTGTTCTCAATATTGTTTGTTATAGTTATCTTTTGTTATTATTGTTTATAATTGTATTTGGTTTAGTTCTGGCTTATTTAGACAAAAGGGGGAGATGTAGGGTTAAGCCAGTCCCTTTAGGGGGCAGGTTTGCTTCGGGCGAATGCGTAGGGATAAATCGGGCACGCGGGAGGCGGCCCCTCCTTTTTCTTTCCTACCTCCTGTGCTACGCGGGAACTTCGGTTCTGTAAGTTTTATTTCATCATTAAATTTGTGTATATTCTTTAATGGACTAAGGAATCAATGTCTGTGGATGGCGGAGCAAATGCATAGAAATGGGCCCATGGAAAGACCAGGGTGTAAAGTAGATGCACCAAATTCAGAAGATCCTGCAGGGAGTTCTGTCAGACAATTAAGTGTATTTATCTGAAGCTGAATTCATGCACACAGAACATCACTCCACTGTTCACTCTTCAATATTTCTTACATACTATATTTTCAAATAATATAAGAAAAAAGTCTTGTGACAGGAGAAATAGCTCAGTGGTTAAGAACACTGACTCTTCTTCCAGGGGACCTGGGTTCAATTCCCAGAACCCACATGGCAGTTCAAAACTGACTATAACTTTGGTTCTAGGGGACCCAACACCCTCACTCAGACATACCTGGCATCAAAATACCAATGTATATACAATGAAAATAAATGAATTACTAACACAAAAAAGAAAAGAAAAATCTCATGACTCCTGCATTATGTTTCTCATAATCAAACAATACTCAGTTATGGTTTAGGGTCAATGATTTATTATGGTTCTCAATTTGTCTGTCCCAGTTCCACAATTCCAACATGGGTATTTATTAAACTGTTGTAAGCAATCAATCTAGGGAGTTTTTAGAGAAATGCGATCAGATCACATAGCTTTTGGCTATGTGAAGGTGCTATTCATGTTACCTGAAAGATCAGTAAAGGCTTTGTTGTATAGATAATATCAATGTTTGACTTTAAAGATTATATGTGATCTATTTGTTTTTATTAATATGTACTGATTTATGACTATAGACTTCATAGGTGAATGCTGTTAAGTATAGTACTGTAAATACAGGAAAGTCAAAAGAACAATAAGACAAATTATGTGCTTTCCCACTAACCACACAAAGCTGAAACTTGTACTTGATTGTTGCCTGCCTGTCAATACTTAATCGTATCAGGTAACTTTGGTGATTTCAGCTGCTGCCGTGGTACTGAGTGAGGAATGGGGAGCCATAATCTATTGTCTGAGTATTTTATAATAATTAATCTGCTCTTCTTGATCATGATGCAAATATGTTTGAGGTCTGTTAATAAGATTACATTTTCATTTCTAGATGTAGCAGATTTAGATTTTAAGCCAGGAGTGAGTATCTACTGAGTTTATTCACACACACACACACACACACACACACACACACACACACACACACACACAAATACTAGCCCTGGAAACTGGATATACAGATTACTATAGTGCTAAAATTTGTCAGACAAACTGGTGACTGTGAAATAAATTTCCCTTGTACATCCTCAGTTGAAAGCCAGTCAAATGGACTAGAAGTAGCTTCCTTCTCCCAAATGCAGTGCAGGAAGAGAAATCAAGCAAATAACCACTAATCACATCAACTCTCTTTTGCTGCCTTTTTCAATTTATACATTTATTTCTTTAAGCTTCTAAGTTGGAATATTGATGACACACTGAATAAACTCAGTTGCATGTAACTTGAGAGTAAGTCTATCTTCACAAAGAGCAAATAAGAGAGGTAATATCCTCTTAATTGTATATATGAGAAAACAAAGATGTCTAAAGGTTATAAAGAAATTCACTGTCAGACTACAGGTTACCTACAAAGCTATGATGAAGAACAGGACCTCTAGCTTCATGTTCTGTGTGCTTTGATAGTTTCGAGATGCAAAACCAGCCTATTTTCTTCTCACTTTTGAATAATAACACCTGGTGATTCATCTCACCTAAATAAACCTTTGTTTAAATGCTATTAGTCACTGGCAGCAGGCCTGACCTGAAGTGCTGGCATATGGGAATTAGAAACCTTTTTGCTCCTTGCACAAAACTTTTTCTTTCTCCTGGAAGTGTATCTTGAAGATGGCTGCTGGATAGTGCTAATAAGCTCAAGAGGAAAGATCTAGAAAGGTGACGAATGAAGGTGTGAAGTCCAGTAGCTCCTGATGTAAAATAAGACTCACAGGATCCAAAGCGCTTTGGACCAAGAGAAAGCACTGTGACTCAGAGAGTCCCTGCCAATGGACAACTAAGCATCACCCCAGGGTGCAAGGTGCAACATGCCAGTTTAAAGTCTTCAGTTCAAACCTGACTTTTTCTCACTTCCCACAAAAAAGTCACTAAGCTCATACATGATTCTGACTAGGCTTTTGGTCATTCCCCATGCAAAAATATTAAATTCCAGTGAGAAACCACCATATACAGCTTTGTTTCTCATATAATTAGAAGATGGCTATTAAACAGCATGTTTTCATATTATATAATATCCTCTCATGAAAACTAAATTAAAAAATACAATAAAAAGCAGCTAGCATGGTAATTTGTTAAAATTGCATATGTATATGTTTATTAGAAGTAAACCAAAATAAATTCATAAAGTGAACATTCAAACGCCCAATTTTATAATATAGTATACAATACAAAGATATTTGAAGTACAAGAAAACAAAGCTTAAATAGGAGAAGCAAGTATCTATTATTTTAATAGAAGAAAAGACCTACTCATGGGTAATAAAATTTCTTTAATTTCTTTTTTTCATCAAAAAGGTTAACTATCATTCAGAACAACAACAACAACAAATGACATAATAACTCACTATGATAAAAAATGCATTCACTCTGGGTGGAGTGCATTTATCTGGGATAAGGCACGACTGCTTGTGTTAGAGTACCTTACTCCCCTTTACTAAAGTGATAGCAAGTCCCAGTGTCAATCGGATTATAAAGGTATGTGTTTTCCCAAATGGCTAAGAATAAATACAAAACAGGAATGCTAAACAGTTGTAATGTTGAGGGCAGGCAATGGACTCCCAGCGGAAAACTTCAGAAATATCCCAGTGGCAACAAGGAGCATTTGACTAGACTTTGAAGTTCTTTTCAGTCATCCTTCCCTCTAGATCCATTTCTAAGGATCAAGAGAACTTAGTGTAGTTGGCTTCCCCTCTTTGTCAACTGGGTCTTCTCTTGGTCAGCTCAACAGTCCCGACTATAAATTTATCACATGTGCTGTCAGCGGCTCTCAGCTATTCTTCCTGGAAGGTGCTAGTGGCTTCTTCATCAACACAGGCCACAGCCATTATGTTGAGATCTGCAGGATCTATACCATTCACCTGCTTGCTAACACAGTGAGGTGTGTGGTGAAATTGTTGGGGTCTGGAACCGCATGCATCACAGCATACAGGTTTTCATCAATTAATTTTTTTCCCAGTGAGCCAAGCATATCATTCAAGTCTTTTTTGAGGTGAAGCCATCCCTGTTCTGATCCATCCCCTTGAAGACCCTTTTAAACTGCTGGATCTGTGTTGGTTAAGCATGGCAAACTGTTTAGATGGTGTGCACTGAGTGTAGTTGTAGGTAGTTTTGGTCTTTATACTGTTCTCAATTTTAGTTAAATCCCAGGATAACCATTAGAATCAGAGTGGGTCAGAGAAGCTCTGTCTGCCAGTCTCATTGCCATGCTAACCCTAATACCTCTGGAAGAACTGCCACTTCCAGTCTGTGCCACCAAACTGGTAGGAAGGGAGGTAACTATGTCAGTATTAATGTCACTATCCCAGTCACCAACATTCCTGTAAGTAACATCAATAAACTTTCTGGTTCACAAGGTTAGACTTGAGTAGGGTTGTTTCTTTAGTCTGTCCTTGGAGACCTCTTGGGCTACTATCTCCCCAGGAAAAGTTGTTCAATATACTTGAATAAATTTTTAATGAGAATATTATAAATTTGGGAGGGATAATTGTTCTAAATCCTTAATAACTTGCAGTTATGACTTTAGTGCTCAAAACTGTCCTTTCTACATCTTGAAGCTACATGAGATTATATGGCATCTGTTAGATATTGCTAAGTGTTTAACAAGAGAACTTTATTTGGAGAGTATCCTAAGGGATTGGATGGAGGCAAAAAAATATGAAAATGGAAAAACTTGTCTTGATATATAACAGGTGGTAGAAAGAATCAAGCCTATGGGGAAAAAGGGATAAAGATAATCCAGAAATAAGCTGCAGAATGAGAGAAAGTGCTGTCTTTTTTTTTTAATTGAAAATAGATTCAGCACTCACATAAAACATCCTGATCGGTTTCCCCCTCCACTCCTTCCAGATGCCCCCACTTCCCCTTTCCCCAAATCCACTCCCCCTTTATATCTCATCAGACAAAAAAAAAAAGGCCTCCAAGATACAACAGCCAAGCCAAACCAAACAATTATCTTAAAACAAGACAAAAACCCTCATGCTGGGGCAGGACAAGGCAACCAAATAGAAACAAAAGAGTTCCAAGAGTAGGCTAAAGAGTCAGAGACACATGCACACCCACAGTTAGGAGTATGACAAAAAGCGCCAGGCTAACAGTCAAAACATATACTCAGAAGACCTTGTGTAGAATCCCTGCAGGCCCCGTGCTTCCTCCTGCAGTCTCTGTGAGCCCATGTGTGCACTGCTTAGCTGATTCAGCGGGCCATGTTCTCCTGGTTTTCTCCGTTCCTCATGATTCCTACAATCTTTCTGCCCCCTCTCCCTAGGGATTGCCTGGACTCCTGGGGATAGACTTGATGAAGATATCAGAATTATGCTCTCTCTTTACATAAGGTCTGGCTTTAGGACTCTGGCATCTTCTCCCATCTGTTGCCAGAGGACGTGTCTCTAATGATGACTGGCTTGAACAAAACATTGGTCTATAAGTATAGTGGAGTATCATCAGGAATCATTTCATTGGTGGTGGTGTTGCTGTTTTTGTTTTTAAGACCAGTAGTGTTTCGTTCTAGTTAGGTCTCTGGGCTATCTAGTCTCTGGTTCCTGGTGATCCAAGCATTATGGCATATAGGCTCCCCATTATAGTGTGAGCCTCAAGTTAAATCAGATACTAGTTGGTCATTTTGACATGTTCTGAGCCACCATTGCCCCAGCATGTCTTGCAGGCAGACTGATTGTTGTCAAAGGTTTTGTGGCTGGGTTGGTGACCTATTTTTTCTTTCAGTAGCATATAAAGTATCTTCCTCACCAAGGAGATTAGAACATAGAAGTGAAGTCTCCATGTAGGGAGCTGGTAGACTTCTCCATATACAGTTAACTCTGTGGATGTTGTCCTCAGCAATGGGGCCCTGTTTTCAGTGTGCAGAGAGTAACCTCTATTTGAGCATCTGCCTGGGTTGTTTGGGGATCTCCATCACCTCCATCATCCAGCAATTCAACCAAATACAACCCAGTCCAGCCACTGGAAGCCTTGACTGGTGACAGGAGATGGCCCGTTTAGACTCCTCACCCTCTATTCCTAAACATCCTTGTAGAAATAGGAGCGGCGGGCTGCGTCCCGGCACCCGGCCGCCCACATGGCTAGCTTTATACCCCAAATAATTACACGGACACTGTATTCTTTTAAACACTGCTTGGCCCTTTAGCTCTAGCCCTTACTGGCTAATTCTGATATCCTGATCAACCCATCTCTAATAATCTGTGAGCACCGGTCTTACCGGGAGTGTATCTTCCCAGGAGCTGGGAGCATGGCGTCTCTCTGAGGCATCTGCTCCCGAGAGCAGAGCTGTGGAGTCTGACCTCACTTCCTCTTCCTCCCAGCATTCTGCTCTGTTTACTCCTCCCTCCTGTTTTAACCTATCAGGGCAAGCAGCTTCTTTATTTAATTAACCAATGACCTTCCTCCATCACATCCTCACTAGGATCACCCTTATTGATTTCAAGAAGTCTCCAATGCATTGTTTCCACACCATTCCCCAAATGCTCCTCAGTTTCAGCAGTCTCTGCTTCACCCCCTCTCCCTCCAACCCATCTCCCTGCTCCTGATCATCACCCTCTCCTGTTACCATTGAAAATCTATTCAATTTCCCCTTTCCAGGGAGACCAAATACATCCATCACTTCTAGACCCCCCCTGTTTACCAAACCTCTCTGGGTCTACAGATTGTAGCTTGGTTATCATTTATATAACAGCTAATATCCACTGACAAGTGAATACATACCAGTTTGTGTTTCTAGGTCTCAGTTACCTCACTCAGGATGATTGCTTCTAGTTCCATCCATTCGCCTGAAAATACCATGTCATTTTTAACAGCTAAATAATGCGCCATTATATAAATATAGTTCATATTCTTTATCCATTCCTTAGTTGAAGGACACTTAGGTTTTTCCAGTTTGGGGGCTATTATAAATAATGTCAAAAAGAACATAGTTGAAGAACTGTCCTTGTGGTAAATGGGGTGTCCTTTTGGTATATGCTTTAGAGTGGTATATTTGGGTCTTGATGTGGATGGATTCCCAGTTTTCTGAGGAATTGCCATATTAGTTTCCATAGTGGCTGTACAAGTTTGCACTTCCAACAGCAATGGAGGAGTGTTTCCCTCACTCCACATCCTCACTAGCATGAGCTTGTGTTATTGCTCGTAGCCATTCTGATAAGTGTAAGATGGATTCTCAAAGTAGCTTTCAATTGCATTTCCCTGATGATTAAGGATATTGAATGTTTACTTAAGTGTTTCTCAGCCATTTGAGATTCCTCTATTGAGAATTCTGTTTAGATCTGTACCCCATTTTATAATTGGCTTATTTCAGCTTTTGATATCTAACTTCTTAATTTCCTTATATATTTTGGATGTTAGTCTTCTATCAGATGTGAAGTTGGTAAAAATCATTTTCCAGTCTGTAGACTGCTGCTTTGTTCGAGTGACCATGTCCTTTGCCTTGAAGAAGCTTTTCAGTTTCTCGAGGTCCAATTTTATAGTTATTGATCTTAGTGTCTGCGTTACTGGTGTTCTATTCAGGAAGTTGACTCCTGTGTCAATGTGTTCAAGGATATTCACAACTTTCTTTTCTGTCAGGCTCAGTGTATCTGGATTTATGTTGAGGTCTTTGATCTACTTCAACATGTGTTGTGTGTAGGGTGATAGATATGAACCTATTTGCATTCTTCTATATGTAAATATCCAGACTGACCAACACCAGGTGTTGAAGATGCTATTTTTTTCCATTGTGTATTTCTGCCTTCTTTATCAAAAATCAGGTATCAGTAGGTGCGTGGATTTATGTTCTCAATTTTCAATTTGATTCTATTGATCAGTCTGTCTGTTTCAATGCCAATAGTATGGAGTTTTATTATTTTGGCTCTGCAATACAATATAAAATAGAGGATGGTGATGCCTCCAAGTTTTTTATTGTTCAGGATTGACTTAGCTATCATGGCTATCTTGTTTTTTGATTGTATTTTTCCATATGAATTTGAGTATTGATCTTTCAAGGTCTATACTATAGAATTGCGATGGAGTTTTGATGATGATTTCACTGAATATATAGATTTCTTTTGGTATGATGAACATTTTTACTATGTTAATCCTACAAATCCATGAGCATGGGACATCTTTCCATCTTCTGTTATAGTCTTCAATTTACTTAAAGGTTTGGTCATCAAAGTCACTTGCGTGGTTAGCATTACCTGAAGGTATTTTATATTATTTGAGGCTATCATGAAAGGTATTGTTTATCTGATTTCTTCCTCAGTTCTTTTGTCATTTGTATATGTGAAGGATACTGATTTTTTTTAAATCTTTTATCCAGTCACGTCACTGAAAGTATTTATAAGCTGTAGGAGTTCCAAGGTAGAATTTTTAGGGTCACTTATGTGTACTATTATATCGTTTGCAAATAACAATACTTTAACTTCAACTTTTTATTTTGTGTATCCACTTTATCTGTTTCTGTTTTCATAATGCTCTAGGTAAAACTTTGAGTACTGTATTGAATAGATATGGGGAGAGCAGACTACCTAATCTGGTTCCTGATTGTAGTAGAGATGCTTTGAGTTTCTTTTGATGCGGCATATAGACTGGTCTAAACTTCCTTCATTATGTATCCTCAGGCTCTCTGTGCCTGATGTTGAGGGTTGGTCCTTGGATGCAACAGAAGGATGGCTTCTGATTTTGTATTCATTCTGCTAGTCTGAGTCTTTTTGTTGGGGAATAGAGACCATTGATGTTCAGTGATACCATTCATTGTTGATTAATCTTGTTTTGTTGCTTTGTTGAATGCTTGAGTGTAAAATTTGTATATTTCCCTTCTTTTCATTTTCTGGTGTGAGTTTTTTTTCTGTTTCCATGGGCATAATCAAACTCCTTGTGCTAGGGTTTTCCTTCTAGCCCCTTCTGGAAACTGAATTTGTAGATAAATATTGTTTAAATTTGGCTTTATCATGGAATATGCTATTTTCTCCATCTATAGTGATTGAAAGCTTTGCTGGCTATAGTAGTCTGGCCTATTATCTGTGGTCTTTTAGGGTCTGCAGCACGTCTCTCAAAGTCCTTTTGACTTCCAGAGTCTCAGTTGAGAAGTGAGGTATAATTATAATAAGTATGCATTTATATGATGTTTTGTCTTTTATCTTTGCAGCTTTTAATATTCGTTCTTTGCTTTTTATGTTGTATTTGGATTATTATGTGGAGAGGAGGCTGTCTTTTCTGATCCAATCTTCTTGGTGTTCTGTATGCTTCTTGTAGCTTTATAGGCACCTCCTACTTTAGGTTAGGAAACTTTTCTTCTGTGAATTTGTTGAAAATATTTTCTGGGCCTTTGAGCTAAGATTCTTCTCCATCTATTCCTATTATTTTTTGGTTTGGTATTTTCTCAGTGCCTCAGATTTCCTGGATGTTTTGTGTCAGAATATTTTTTTTTGATTTAACATTTAATGTTTCATTGTATCCATCTATTCTATTGTATCCTCAATACCTGAGTTTCTCTTTTCCATATTTTGCATTATGTTGGTGAAGGTTGCCTCTGTAGTTCCTGATTTAGTTCCTAAAATTTTCTTTGCCAGAATTTTCTGTTTGTGCATGTTTTTTAATTGCTTCTATTTCTATTTTTAGGTCTTAAACAGTTTAATTCACTTCCTTCACCTGTTTGTTTGTTTGTTTCGTGTTTTTCTTTAGGGTAACTATTCATTTCCTCTAATTGTTTGTGCTTTCCTGGCTTTCTTTAAGGGATTTGTTCGTTTCCTTCAATTGTTTCTTTGCGATTTCCTAGATTTTTTCTTTAAGGATCTCTATCATCTTCATATAGTTGGCTGTAAGGATACTGTTTAAAAAAACCCTTTCATCTTTACTACAGAAGCTGAAATAGCCTTCTATTTTCATACAAGAGATTGAAGCTTTAAGTCACTGTCCATTTAATCTATTTATTTCCCATATTTTATTTTAGTTTATTATTTAGTTTTCCCATATTTTATGAAACTTCAATTCTTTCGTCTTAGGAATAGACTTCTTTTTGTCTATTTTTTTATTTTGTCTATTTGTTCACTTTTACGTCTTCTTTAAAATTGTTGAGAATATGTATTCCTTATCTTTGCTTTCTCTGATACATGGGCAGTGGCCACAGAGGGCTTTTTGAAATTTCTCCAAGACATAATACATTAATAAAAATTCTGTGAATGGTATGGTTTAGGCAGTGTTAAATTCACCTGGTAGTACCATTTTCCAGTCCAAATTGGTCATCTATTTTATATAACTAGTCTGCTGTTATCTATATTTCTGTAAGAGTAATTACTCTCATTTTTAATAATTTGACAATGTCATTGTCATATTTATTAAAACAATGCTCTTTTGTCCAGGCACATTTTTCTTAGCTAAAAAGTGTGGTTTTGTCCTCCTTTGCAATATGTATGACAACTTGGCTATATCCTGATTCACTAAATGACAGTAAAATTAATTTAACCTTTTCTTTATCCCCTACTTCCTGAATTATGGCAACAAAGGGAACAACAGTTGCTTTGGACCCAACGGAAGCCTTATGTCCACATGTCCACAATGGTAAGGTTTCCTTGCTAGCATCACACTGTAAGTGGGTACAGGTCATGCTAGTAGAGTTGCTTAACTAATGCAGAAACCAACAGAGGAAAAAAAATTATGAGATGGTTTATAGGATCACCTTCCAGTTACTTTTAGTTTCCTTTTTGCCAAACAAGAATAATTCATGCAGACAGGTATTCCTTTCCCATGTAGAGACTTTATCTATTACCTGATGTCCATGAATATAGATAAAGAGCTAATTGAAACCATTGTTGACAGGATCAGAGTTCAGAGGAAGACATTTGGAATGGAAATGTGATTGATAACACCAGAATTTTTATTTCAGAGAACAAAGCACTTGGCTAAGACTGGCCTGACACAGAGTTAGCCTGACACAGAGAGGGCCACTCTCTGGACCATGTGGATTGAAGGCTAACCGAGAAAGTGTTCAGAAAGCATAACAACATGATGGAAGCCAAAAGAAATTTTTTAGAGGCTAGAAGCCTTAGTCTTGTTGGCAACCAGGCCCTTTGCCAGGAAGACATATAGTTTGTTCAATTGCAATCATCATCTATAGATTAAATATAGACAAGGATAAGGACAGAGAAAGAAAGAAAGAAAGAAAGAAAGAAAGAAAGAAAGAAAGAAAGAAAGAAAGAAAGAAAGAGAAACAAACAGCGAACAGAAAGGAAAAATAGGCACAAGATGCTGTTGGAGGGAAACATATTTTCTTCTTATTTATGTTACTCATCACCATGGTAACCACGCCCCCTTTCTGATTGTTGGCCAGAGACTCCCTAAACAATGTAGGCTACTGATTTTGACCGTAATTACCTCCCAGATGTTGAAGGTAAATTCCTGTTGCTGAGCTTACCACACACTTAGGACACAGGACTCAGAAGATTTGAGCTCAAATTGAGCCTAAAGCTTCTTCCCTGACTTCTAACCTTCATGGTACCAGACAGTGATATGCAAACTTCTAAGGGAGGAGAACAACTAACAGTCCTACCCAACTGGGAAGCATATGAACCACACAGTGACCAGCAGGACCACATGTGCCTAAAGGAGCAATAGTAGCTCTTGTATCTTGGTAATAACCAAGAACTACGTAACTGGGATCAAGGCCCTGCTTAACAGGAGGGATATGGCCTGGTACTTGCATGATTTGATTCTAATCCTTGGTTACTGCCTAGAATTAAGAAAGAAGAACATTCCAGATTTCCCTTCTTAGTGATGTATGAAAGCTATCCTGATAAATATTAAAGGAAGAAATGTATTTCCTGAAGGACTTGACCTACTTTAATGTACTTCTGACAATTAATTCTGCTCTTCAGTGGAAATAGAATTCTCAGTTGTGCATGGGGAATAAGAAAACAGGCAATAGTATTCCTCAGCAATAATACGTGACTCATTACCACACTACAGGTCTCCAGTGTTACCACAACATTCTAAAGAATGAGGTTGTAGAGTTGAACAGCAAACAAAACCATTTTTACCTGAATTATAGGCTTCTCTTGCCCTCCATCCCCACTCAGCCTCTCTGAAAGCATCTGCTGTCGAGAGAGCTTGCCAAAATGTCACTGCCAGATTTTGCTGGACATGGGCTCTGATCATTTCCAAATGACAGAAAATCAGCTGGGGGATTTAAGCTTTAAGTAATCATTAACCATGGGCTGTGCATTGACTGGGGGAAAAATATAATATTCTTAATCTGCCTGATCTGAAAGGTCAAGCTGTGCCACATGCTGCTGTTGCTACCAAGGATTTGCTCCGAGCCACAACGGCTACAACAATGAAACAGCTTTGCCCTTAAAGATACCACACTCCTTTTCCAGGGGTGAGAAGGAGAAGCGCCCATACAAATATGTTCTGCACTAAGATTATGGTATCAACTTTCCCCTTTTTATGTGACTGAGAACCATGAACAGAGATCCAAACATTAACTTTGTGATGTTAAAAAAAAAGAACAATAAAAAAGAAACAGGAAAAGATTGTTCCAGTAGAGAAGACAAGATTTAAAATCTCTTCTAAACAAATGTCTACTTTTAAGAGCAATTTCTACTAGGGAAAAGTATTTTCCAAATATCTCCCACTATGCTCTCCAATATGTGCCAAAAGACTTACTCAGAAATGATTATTTGCTTATAATTACTATTTCGGTAGCTATTGCTGCCAAAGTATTTAGTATCTATGTGTCTAGTTGCTTGTTTGATCACTAAGGATGTAATGAATGAATATTTCTGATTTGCAGTAAGGCACTTAGAAGCTACCCATGCTGCCTAATAAATAATAAACTGAACAAATTGAAAGATCAATAATTCTTCTTAGATTTAGCAGCAAAGTGAAGGTACAAGGAAAACTGAAAAACTGGAAGGCTTGTAATTAGATGCGGAGAATCACAGCTCCTCAATAAAGAAAGCCAGGAGCAGGTATTTCCACAGGAGCTAGAATAATCACACTCTGGTATTTATCCAAATGAGTTGTCATTTATGTCCCTGAAAGAACCTGCGCATGGATTACTCACAACTGCCAAAACCTGACAGCAAATGAGAGGTTCTTCAGAATGGGAGCAGATAACTACATTTGGGTGCATACAGACAATGGAACTTTATTTAGGACTGGAAGGGACGGTGATACAATCCCTGAAAAGAAACCTAAATGAAAAAGCTTACTTGACAAAGCTGGCTATATGGCGAAAGCAATTGTGTGGGTTTCTAGAAAAGGCAAAACTATAGAAACAACACAAAAACTGCTAGTTGTCCGGCATTAGGAAGAAGGGACGGTGCCACGCACCGTGCCCCCGTGTCTGTGCTCTGTGCGCTGGCACCCAATTCGTGAGCTTCGGGCAAGGGGCTGGAGGTTAAAATACACAAACACACACACACACACACACAGAGTGTGTGTCACGGGTCATCCTTGAATTCCCCAAGAATGCCCCCTTTATTTGTTCAGGGGCAGATTATATAGAGATAGCCACGCCCCAGCCAAACCCACCAGAAACCACTCTCCTGCCATCAGGAACTCCTAAAGGCCTAGTGCTCAGAGCAGCTGTAGGCACTCAGATCAGGGGATTACAAGAAATTCAGGATCTGGGGTCTCACTGCTCCCAACAGGACGAAGCACATTGGCTTTTAGGGGAGTGAAACTGTATTTCATCTGTTTATTATAACTCTCATCGTTGTGACCAAATACCTAGCATGATCAACTTAAGAATGGAAAGGTTTGTTTTTGGCTCATGGTTCAAGGAGACATGTATAGTCTATTATAGCAGTGAAGACATGACAGTCAGGTGTCCTTTTATATTTCATTCTCATTCTGTAGTCAGGAAGGAGAGAGAGCAAGTGAGAGGAGAGGAAGTAAGAGCGAGAGAGCGACAGAGAAGTTGTAGTACTCACATCACTTCCTATTTTTAATTCAATCTGTGATCCCAGGTCATAGGAATCCTAAGGGGGATGTTCAATCCTTAGTTAAGCTTCTCTCTCAGATGCACCCAGAACTGTGTTTCCTAGGTAGTTCCGAACTCAACAAGCTGTCGATTAACATTGACTATCACAAGCTGGATTCTTATCAATTTGACAATTAAACACATCACTTCTGAGCAATAGCATCCCACCTCTCCTCCCCTAAGGCATGTGGCAGGCCATCTCACAAATGCAAAATGCATTTAGTCAACCAGTAGGCATCCTCAGAGCCAGAGCCCCAGCAGTGATAGAAAGTTCTGTATCCATGGTGTCTTTTGAAACCCAAGGCAATCTTTGAGCTCTAACTCCTCTAAAAATGTTACATACTTCAAGTACACGATGCACAGAATTAAAAATAAAAAATCTGTTCTAAAATCAAGAAATCTACATAGCTAGAAAAAAACAGACAAAAGCAAGGCCAAGACTCAGAAAGAAAAAAAAAAACCAAAAAAACAAAACTGCAACGTTTTTCAGTTTTATGTTGTAGCACTTGGGATTCTTGTTGACATTAGCTGTGCTACAACAGCCTTGGGCGGCCTTTCCCTCCAGGTATGCTGTGTCAACATATGTAATCTCTTTCTTGGGTGAGCTCCACCTTGTGTCTGCAGCCTTTTTTGGCAGATTTCCCGTGGTCATGGTATCTTCCGTATACCGGAGGCTTCATTGAAACTTATGCTCCACCTTCCCAGCTTCATACAATGGACTTCCAGGACCTCCATGCAGGAAACACAGCACTGACACATAGTAGTACATGGCTTCGGTGGCTTTTTGGGACTTTGATGCAGGCTGTTGTGACCTTGTATATTTTGCATGCCTGCAAAGTCAAAGCCCATCTCTGAAGCCTATTGATTCTGGTCCCTTTCACCGTAACTGCAGTAGCCCCTGTCTACCTTGGTTGGTAAGCCAGGGAAAACATCTCTCCATGGTTATTTTTGTTCTTTGCTTTTGTCAGAGTACTCCTGAAGTATTCCAAATTCAGATGCTCTTCTTTGGAATGAATTTCACTTTCAAAAGTTGGAGATTTCAGTTGGTTGGGTCTTGTCCTAGGGCATCTTTCCTACTGTTTCAATGAAGGGTATGAGGGATTTCTTTAATGAAATAAATCTTTGCAACAGTCATAACTGCTTTCTGCACACCCACCTTGTCTTTGCTTTTAAATGATAATTTTCCTTCCTTCACCAGCTACACAGTTTTCATATCTTTCCACTCTTTCCTACCGCAGAGCAGACTAAGAACAATGAGCAGTACCTGTGCCCCACAGCCTGGATAGTTCTCTGGCTTGAAATTTCTTTCACCTGGTAATTTAGTCAATTATTTTTTAATTAAGTATCACTCGGCTTTTCAAGATGTTGATAGAATACCGACATTTAAAACTGCTTGATGTGGGAGTGATTTCTTATTAATAAAGAAACTGCCTAGGCCCATTTGATAGGCCAACCCTTAGGTGGGTGGAGTAAACAGAACAGAATTCTGGGAAAAAAGAAGCTAAGTCAGGAGTCGCCATGATTCTCCTACTCCAGACAGAGGCAGGTTAAGATCTTCCCTGGTAAGCCACCTTGTGGGCTACACAGATTATTAGAAATGGGTTACATCTGGGGAGAAAAAAGTGAGAAGGGTTGGATGGGGAGAACTTGGGGCAACGGGATGATTGGGATACAGGAAGGTAGGATAGGGGAGCAGGGAAGCACATATCTTAATTAAGGGAGCCATCGTAGGGTTGGGTAGAGACTTGGACCTAGAGGGGCTTCCAGGTGCCTAAGGAGAGGTCCCCAGTTAGTTCCTGGGGCAGCTGAAGATAGGGAACCTGAAATGATCCTATCCTATAGCCTTACTGATGAATATTTTGCATATCACCATAGAACCTTCATCTGGCGATGGACCCACACTGGAACACTGGACTGAGCTCCCAAAGTCCCAATGAGGAACAGAAGGAGGGAGAAGATGAGCAAGGAAGTCAGGACCAAGAGGGGTGCAACCACCCACGGAGACAGTGGGGCTGATCTATTGGGAGCTCACCAATGCCAGCTGCATTGTGACTCGAAAAGCAGGGGATAAACCCGGACTCTCTGAATATGGCGGACAATGAGGGCTGCTGAGAAGCCAAGGACAATGGCACTGGGTTTTGATCCTACTTCTTGTTCTGGCTTTGTGGGGGCCTAGCCAGTTTGGATGTTCACCTTCCTAGACCAGGATGGAGGGGGGAGGACTTCGGACTTTCCACAGGGCAGGGAACCCTGACTGCTCTTCAGACTCGAGAGGGAGGGGGAGAGGAGGGGGGGCAGGGTAGGAGGAGGGGGAGGCGGGGGGGGGGGAGAGTGGGAGTAGTGGGAGGCTGGGAGGAGGCGGAAAATTTTTTTTTCTTTCTTAATAAAAAAAAAAAAGAAATGGGTTACATCAATATGTAAGAGCTAGCCAATAAGAGGCTGGAACTAATGGGCCAAGCAGTGTTTAAATGAATACAGTTTCTGTGTACTTATTTCGGGTATAAAGCTAGCCGTGCGGGCAGCCGGGTACCAGGAACGTAGCCCGCCGCTCCTTATTACTACAACTGCTCTTTGTTATTTTAGTCCAGTCCCCAAAAGAGTCTTCATTTCCTTTTTTAAACATTTTCCATTGACTGTTTCTGTTTCTCTAAGCATTGTGGTCCTCCAAATACTTGCCATAAGGATCCACTAACTTTTGTCTAAAGCAGTCTTGGATTTCCCTAGTCTTTACCTTCTTCCATTCCTTGCACTAATCAGTTCCAAAAGCCTACGAACTACCAGGTTTTTCCACAAAAATGGTACTCTCTTTCCCTCAATGTCAATTTTCTGTATTATTTTTTCTCAATATGTGACCAAATATCTTTCAAGAACAACTTAAGAAAGAGTTTATCTGATTCATGGTTTAGGAAGAATATAATTCGTCATGGTATGGTGAGTATTGTGGTGAGGTGTCTGGTCATCTGTATTGACTGTCAGGGAATAGAAGAAAGCTGTATTGCTTATTTCACTTTTTCATTAATTCTAGACACTCAGCCTATGTCATGGTGCTACTGACATTCACAATGATTCTTTCTTCATTAGTTAGGCTTCCCTGGAAAAACCACGAGATGTACTTTCTCCATGATTCCTAAATCAATAAAATTAACAATAAAGACCAATCAACCCAGCATTATGATAATGAACATATTATATAATTGCACATTTGTCAAATCTATAGAAAATGCCATACAAACAGTGAATCTAGATATTTACTAGCATTTAGAGTAATAATCATGTGACATTGTGACTTCACTGATTGAAACAAACATACCACTTTGAGTAGAAAGCCCACGGTAGGGGATGCTGTAGCAAACTGAACAGGAACATTCTGCTTTCCCTCTATTTTGCTATGAATCAAAACCTATTCTAAAAGTGGTTTATTAATTAAAGTAATGTGAGTCTTTCACTGTTGCTGAAGTGTCCATTTGCAGATTAATTACAAAAGACACCTGTTATCAGTCTCTACCTGTTTTGATGAATTTTTCTGCTTAGGAACCAGCTGGAAATTCCAAAGTAAGAGACAAAGCACCTGGGGGCATCTCAGTGCTGCTCCATCAGTTGAAAACAAAAGAAACATATTCACCAGTGGTAGCCATGGTGAGGTCATCCCCGGATGTGCTTCTTTTCAAGTATATAAAATGGTGGGAGCAAAACCAGCATGGTATCATCTTTCAGCCACAGTTACAAACACCAGTCAGAAGAAATGAACTGAGATCGTGGCTGCTTCCCATAGCAGGTCTTCTGAACATTTGGTCTTGGAGTCCACAGCTCAGTAGTGTTCACTCTTGGTTGCATACTTTCCTGCTGCTCTCTTGAGTTCTTCAATTGCTTTATTCCTGAATTCGTGTTCTGCTGCTGACGGGATAACAGACCTTTGCATAAACAGAAGAAACGAGCACATTACACAAGTGGGTTGTTTTTTCATGCTTTGTTTGCGTATGGCATTCACATGATCCACGAGAATGCCAGTGGACACAGTGCATAGATTTAGAGAGGCACGAAGTGATCAGGGGATATGTCGCATCTAAGACTGGTGGTCAGTTTCTATGTGATGTAAAATTTGTTTGGAATAGAAAGAGAAAGACTGTTTTAAGAAATGTGACGGCCAAGGAGCTCTATCATATCCTTACTCCTATTATTTCCCAACACTAGCCAAATAATCTCAAGAAATATTCCTTTTTCCAAACAATTGGCTTCACACTGTAATGTGCTCTTTGCTAAAATGATCTTAAATTTTATACCTTTTAGTATGATAAAGTAAACTAAATTAAATAATTTAAGCCAAAAAAAAAGATGTCACAGATAGAGACTCCTAACAGTGAGATCAGGGTTGTCTCTGACTCTGTTGCCTGCTTTTGGTACCCATTCCTCCTACTGGATTTCCTCATCCAGCCTTATTAGAAGAGGAGGTGCCAGGCCTCACTGCATCTTAATATACACATGGCTGGCTAATATCCATGGGTGGCCCGCCTGTATCTGAAGAAAACAGTAGGGGAGTAGTGGATGGATGGGGGTGGGAGTGGGGAGAAGAACTGGGAAGATGGGAGGGAGGGGAATCTATGGGATGTAAAAACAAAAAATAGATAAATAAATAACAACAGAAAAATAATTTATCCTACTTATATTCTAAGTAGGATATTATATTATATTATATTCTGTGAAATAAAGATAATAATGCCTACTTTTAAATAATACAAATGGATACAAAAATTGTTAATTCATATAATTTCTTTTAAAAAATACTCTCATTAATATCATTTGTCAAATTTATATTTGTTGGTTTATGATTGTTAATATAAAAAGTCAAAAAGATAATTTTGTACTTTTTAGAGAGGTAAGGTACTCACATAAAGAGATATTTACACATATATAATTTGATGGGTTATGGGTTATGGGTCACATTCTACAAAAATAGCAATTAGGAACGGGGTCCAGAAAAAAAGAAAAATATTTTTAGAATGTAGTGTGATAGGAACATAGAAAGTTAGAGTTGTCAAGGAACTATGGAGACACCAACTTGTTGAGAGTTTTATGCTTCATATTATCAGAACTCAAAGAAGACGCAATCAGTGGGGGTCAAGAATATCGAAAAGGGCCTTAAATTAGTTGCACATGGACAGCTGAATAATGTTGATTTTGTACAACATTCAATTTGACTGTGGAAAGAGTATAGTAGGTGTGCTAGGCAGGGGAGCCTAAAAGTGGAATGATGGACAGATTGAAGAGGCTCTGCGTAACATAACACATACATTTGAACTCAGAGACATTATTTTCTAATACAGAGCATGTAGTTAGTGGAACAGTTTATTATACAGAACATCATTCTGATTTCCATCCTGATAACTATTTCTACTCTCCCCCCCCCCCCCGTTTTCAAATTGTAAGATTCAGGTAAAAAAACAGGATTTTTTTTGTTAGCTGCACTTTCCTCAATAATGAAAAGAATCTGTGGTACATTTACACAATGGAGTACTACACAGCAGAAAAAAAAATAATGTCATCTTGAAATTTGCAGACAAATGGATGGAGCTAGAAAACATTATATCGAGTGAAGTAACCCAGACTCAGAAATACAATATCATATGTACTCACTCATAAGTGCTTTTTAAACACAAAACAAAGAATACCAGCCCACAAATTATAATCCCAGAGAACCTAGACAACAATGAGGACCCTAAGAGAGACATACATGGATCTAATCTACATGGAAAGTAGAAAAAGATAAGATCCCCTGAGTAAATTGGGAGCATGGGGACCATGGAAGAGGATTAAAGTGGAGGGGGGGAAGGCAGGGAGGGGATCAGAGAAAAATGTAGAGCTCAATAAAAAAAATAATGAAAAGAATCATGTGACACAGTCTTGGGACCTTCTCAGAGGTGAAAACCTACAAACCAAAGAGAATGGAATGCCGTGAGAAAACCCCAACAGGAACTTTATCAATTACAGTAAAAGGTCCTCTGAAGAATGGAGACAACACAGAAGGATGCTTGCCCGAGGGATGGGAAGATTACTTATTTGGGGTCCTGAAAAAGTCAGAGTTCTTGAATTTTTGGCCTATTGGACCTGACGTAATTAATGTAAATGAAATGGATTCCCAGGGCATCCATCACAAAGTGCCAAGATCTAGGTCTTTTATACAAGTGAAGTATATTACTTGGCAGTTTTGAGCACTGGATGTCTGAGATTGAGCTGTAGGCAGGGCAGCCTCCTCTTGAGATCACCAGAGGACAATCAATCTCACATTTGTCTCCCAGCTTCTGGTAGCTTGATGGGAGTGTTTGCTGTTTCTTGGCTTCAAGTTACATTGCACCAAGCTTTGTCTTTAACTTCACATGGCTTTTCTGTTCTCCTTATGTCTGTGTCCAAATTTCACTTAAATGAGAGTTACAGTAAATATGGATTATTTGATCCTTATTAGACAATGGATGACCTTATCTGAATTTGGTCCTCTACAAGAATCCCATCTTGAAACCAGTTTTCATTCACAGGTGCTGAGGGTTAGGGATTCACATCTTTTGAGGGGAACATATTCAACACTTAACTTCATCCAGTTGCATTCCATGTTATCAACACACAAAACAGCCGATTCTGAGATTCTGAAGCTTTCAAAGTAATATATACACACAGATGTCACATCTAGTTTCCATCCTCAGCAAATTATTCTTTTTTTAGTATCCTTTCCAAATTGAGTGTCGTTACTTACATCACTGCTAAGGAAAAGACACAGAAAAAAGTCACGGTAGAACACTGACCGTGGGACTGTAGCATGCATGGAAAGCCAGTGATTTTTCAGGGTTCAAAAGGATCTCACGGGGTGCGAAGACAGCGATTTTGTGAGGCCAGACAGACACAATGCCACCTGCTTGCGTTATACTGCTTTCAGTGCCAAAAGATTGCGATGAATTATATGCTGTTGTGTCTAACCACAAAGAGCAAAATGGCTCCTTGTGCATCCGTGTGTGGACGGTCTTCAATACCCTCACAGTTGTTACAGATAAAAGGAACAGCATTACCACTGAATGTGCTCCATGATAGCACGTGGTAATCAGAAGCTCAGCTGATCAGTTTTCAGAAGCCAAAAATGACCAGCAAGGAAAAATAGTTTCCCAGGGTTATTATCTAAGCAATCTAAGTGATTATATGTGAACTACAGTGCTCTGAGCATAATAGCCATTCCTCGACTCAGAGCTTGCATAATAGGTTATCGGTGGCTTTTTTCTGCACTATCTAGTCAAGAAAGTGTCCCATGGTCTCTTTAACGAGTTACCTCCATGACTACACGTGAAATAAACACATCCTTGCATTCTTACAACAAAGGATTTGAGGGAATGAACTCAAATCCTGTAAAAGAACTAGGCTGGTATGGTATACATGTGTGAGTAATAGTTTCTTTGGTGAGTGTTATTGGATAACTGCTCCATTTCTGTCCATGTCTGAGGAGACTCATTAATAAGTCACTGAACGCAGACATCTAGTCTACCACAGGATGCTTATACAACAGGTGAAGCAAAAAGGCTATGAGCTCCAGTGCCACGTCAGTCCTGGACATGAATCCTGGCTCACTGAACGGTAAATCTGAACATTAAATCTGAGAGCTACACTTTGTTCGAAAGTTAAGAAAGTACTTCTGAGAACATCAGACAAAATGCTGTAAGATGGGCCGTGCTAGAACAGCGGAGATCATGAGCAAACATTTCACAAAGAGAAGTTGCTATTCCATGAAAAAGAATTTGTATATGCTACTTAACTGTTTTTATTTTTCTATTAAGTTTGACATAAGAATGTTTTTAGAAAAACACTTTTAAGGCACACACTGTACTGAATTGGTAGAATTTTGAGTATTTCTTCAGTGGTCTTATCTCTATTATATTCAGGTACTGAAAGAAATTGACACTGCTTTGAATGAATTTCATATCAGTAGCTTTTGTGGTTTTCAGGCTACAGATGTTTAAGCAAGGTTACCCAAAAACGCACTCTACAAATTTATATACAAGATATTAAGGGCTCCCAGGAGAAAGGATCACAGAAGCGTCTGAAGTTGGAGAGGAAAGGAAAAGCTAAGAAGACTGCCCGGTCAGGCCAAATCTCAAACAGGGTCATTATAGGCAAGTAGTTTAGGAAAGCTTTGGAACACATGCTGGGCTTCAGAGCAGTCCCCACCTAAGACAAAAAGG
Organism: Microtus ochrogaster; assembly: GCF_000317375.1. Lineage (NCBI taxonomy): Eukaryota > Metazoa > Chordata > Mammalia > Rodentia > Cricetidae > Microtus > Microtus ochrogaster. The sequence continues at coordinate 62,124,994 of NC_022021.1, forward strand.
TAACTTTCCGACCTGCCACTCATTGGCTGAGGCAGCAGGCAGCAGTGTTAAGGGAGGTAAGAAAATCTGAACATAATATTAGGTTGTTCAGTGAAAACATAGTTCTCACAATGCAGCAGAGTGTGGGAGATCGTGCTCCCCAGGAAGAGCACAATTTCTTATCCAACACCAAATGGCGAGTCCGACAAACATACACAGGTCACATTACACAGACTATCAGGCTATATTTAGGAGTATATATGCATGCTTGGGTGTAACAACCATCAATGTAAAAGAGGCTGTGAATTTGAAAGAGAGAAAGAAGAAGTATCTGGGATGTCTTGGAGAGAGGAAAGGTGAGGGATAAATGATGTAATTATATAATAATCTCCAAAAAATTAAAAAGTTAAAATACACAGCAGAAAATCTTACTTCTATTTGTGTTGCATAAACAATTAAGTGATTCCAAGGGAACACACACACACACACACACACACACACACACACACACACACCAAGCATCCACTTAGATTTTTGGTTCATTTCTCAATAAATTCCCCAGGATAGACTCTAAGACTGAACTTGATATATCAAAAGTCATCTCAATTAAAGTAATTAAGCAAGGCTGCATTCTAGGAAATTGGCCAGATTCATATCTTTATCAGTAGTGTATGGAATCTTCATTATCCCAAAGTTGATCACATAATATATTATCATTGCTATCCATTTTGTAACTATGATTATTTGAACAGTGTCTATTTTATATCTATTTTTTTCTGCCATGAATACACAGCAAAGATTCTTTTCCATAATTAAGACTTTAGTCCAAGAAGACAGAGACAGACTTACCAATTTCTCTCATTATGTATATATGTGTCTGTGTATCATTCCTTCACAGTTGCCTTGATGGTCCATTTAAAATTACTTTACAATTATATTCTTAAACTTTTTCCAAATTATTGTGACTTTGTTTCTTTTTTATATTACAATCTGCTGAGTCTATGATTGTCATAGTAATGATACATTAATGGCAAAGAACTGTAAAGGAGAGGGCATTCATATCTGAGTTAGAATATCATTAATATAAAATAACTGTCTTTAATTGATAGTCACATATACATCTAACTGGAATATTGCTAAGGAATCTCTCATTGACTCTAATACTTAGAACACACCCTTTTTCTACTTCTAGTAAGTCACACAAACACAACTAATGATAGCATACAAGCTTAAGGGGTGAGCAATATTTTAAAAACAGTTGTCAGTCTCATGGGAAACACCTAGGAAGATGTGAATATGTTTGCTTCAATAGTTACAACATTAGTGAGCAAAATATTAGGTAGTATAATCCTTTGACTAAAACTTCGTACTATGTTAAAGCAAAATAATCCTCAGTGGCCCATGGTTGAATTGAGGACCAATGTTTAGCTATTTTCTCTGTACTTGTTTCTTAAAATTTGGGGGAAGGTATTCATTAGGGGTGTAAAATAGGACATTTGAATTCAATGGTTAAGGTTATTAGTTATTGGAACTGGGGTTTAGCCCAGCTATAAGAACTCTTTGACTCCCCATTTTCCTTTTCTTTGTATACCTATAATGAGAGACTTAAATTACCTATTGCTAAAGGCCTAGCCAGCTTGGCTATACTCTCATAGTATGGAGCCAAAGTAACATTACAATTTTGGAGAATGTAAGGCACCATGAATAAAATGAAATATCTAAAGCAAAATCTAGACCACAATGAAAAAAAAAAAAACAAACCAAATAAAATAGCGATAGCTTTAGGCTGGGCCAATTTTTGTAACATTTGAAATATTTAAAATAATAACTAAATATTTGCATTAAAGAGACTGAGAAAGGAGGGTGTTTCAATATTCTTATTTGTGTTTCTCTAAAAAGGCCTATCTGTTCTGACTGTGTACATGAATGACCTTTTTGTAAAGATGTCAACTGAGTTTGTCAGGATGGACCAGTTAAATGCTCTTAATTGTTCTGTTGGTTATATATTTCCATATTTTAAAACACCAGTAAAACATGTAATCTTTTTCCTGAGCAGCATTCCTGTTCACATGAGAACAATAGGAACCTAAACTGACATGGGTTATTCCAACATTTCAGTTAGAAATGCCAAGAATCTAGGAGTCTTCTTAATCCCTCTGACCCCAGGCAGGTTCCTTAACTACCTCTACTCTCTAATTCAACAGAATTATTATTAGCAAAAAGGTAGGGGGTATCAGGGAGCAGATTTTACAATACAATGAAACACCATTTGGCATTTTATCAATATAGTTATACAGATGGCATTACAAATACTTTTTCCTACCTCATGGGTGAAAACAATTTTCTATATCATAGGTTTGTTTGATTCCCCACAGTGGTAAAACTGATTATCTTTTTCTTGACTTCACTGATCAGGTAGCCATTTCATCTGTATAATTTCTCTGATGTCTTTCTTTCCCCATATTCACAACACAGAGGAATGGCAGAAACACTTGCTGAAGCCTCCCTCTAGATCAGATACTGAAGGATGAATAGACATGACGGTTTCTGGAGAAAGGAAGAACTGTTATTATATCTCAATCAAAAGCCCAGCATCCCATACACTCCTTTCAGGTGTGGAGACTACAAGCAGGAAAAGTTTGCTAGTTAACGTTACCATTATTACGATGAAACACCATGACCAAAGAGCAAGCGAGAGAGGAAAAGGTTTATTTTGGCTTACACTTCTACATTGTGGTCCATCACTGAAGGAAGCTGGGACAGGAGTGCAAAGAGGGTAGGAACCTGGAGGCAGATGTTGATGCAGAGGCAGGGGAGGGCTACTGCTTACTGACTTGCACAACATGGCTTGTTCAGTCTGCTTTCTTATGGAACCCAAGATCACCACACCAATCCAGAGATGACACCGCCTTCAATAGTCTGGTCCCTCCCCTGTGAATCACTATTAAGAAAATGTCTTACAGTCAGGTTTTATGGAGGTGTTTTCTCAATTGAAGGTCCCTTCTTTCAGATAACGCTAGTTTGTCAAGTTGACATAAAACTATGCAGCACAAAAAGCTTTTCCTTGGTTTATTCCTTGTTTCACTCTCTAGCCAGCTTGGCCACCATCCAGATTTACTGGTTAGGAGACTGAGAAAGGGGAGGAGGGAGGACAGCCCTTGAGTCCTGCTCCTGTTGGCCCAGAGGGACATTCCCTTTCCTTGGCAGTCAGTTCCAGTATCCAGCTATTTATTTGTTTTTCAGTCAGGAATCAGCCCTATCATGACCTTTGGGAGATACCAGTCACCACCTGAGATTGACTGAGTCCCCCTGAACTTCCTCCCGCTTCTTCCACTCCTCAGTACACAAGGAAAACAGCTCTGCCCAAGCATGAAGGGGGTTCTCCCCACTAGCTGCTATGTGCAGAGAGAACAGTTCATCTCTTCTGTGCCCTGGTTTCTTCACAGAGAAATGATTGTTTTAGCCACTTTCTCTGTGCTGCATCTTCCAAGCAATACATCCCCATGTCTTACGTCCCATCAAATGCCTGGTGTGACCTTGGTTTTTCTTACGGGATGGTAACTGATCCAAGAGTAAAGTCAAGTTTTGTGAGGACAGAGAGCTTCTGCATTTCCATCTGAAATCAAGCAGCCATAGGGGAAACTGATTTCAAGTCAAGAAAGCAGTTGGAAATTGAACACTGACGCTCAGAAAGATGGTAAGAGTAGAAACATCAAATGACTTGGTTCTTCCTTTCCTGTTTAGTCCCACGAACTTCAGATTGAAATGAACAGCTCCTTGTAGGCTTGGATTTCCCATTGTGTCAGGCTGTGCCAATATCAATCTATATGGATTCTATCAATAATTATATTAATTAACTTGGGACAAAGGACTAGCTGAGAACCTGACTTACTTCTAAATGTCTTAAGTCAGGGCGCATCCGGAAATATTTAAAACATTCAGACAAACATCTTGCATGTCCTGCTGCCAGGTAAACCAGAGATTGCATACGGCCCCCTGTGGCTTACAAGTTTCCAGGGCGGTGCAAGGGCAACTGGATCTGCTGTGTGGAGGAGCGTTGTAAAACTCCAGTGAAGATATTCAATGTTACAGCATCCCGAGCCGAAGGGCATGGAGTGGATGAGCAGTTGTCCATTATCACTCCATAAGAGGCTCTCCTTTCATCCGTCGGTTATCATAAGAGGAAATCTAAATACCACTGATGAGTTTTAGAGGGTGAGCTAACCCCTCCTTAGATCCTCAGCATGGAAGGACAAGAATGAGGCTGAAAACAGAACACTCCAGAAAACGATATCATAGGTTTATCAAATCATCAAAAAAAAAAAAAAAACTTTCCACTATACTCAAGACTTCTATTCCTTTTCCATTGTCATCCATCTGAAGTGGCCATTGTAGCTGATGTGAGATAGTACTTTTGAAAAAGATACTGCCTTTCGGAAAGACCTATACATGCCTCTGTAAGGTGAGAAGTTCAAGGGAAACCTAACTGAAACACTCCAATGATTTCAAGACGGGTTTAAATGTAGTAAAATAGGCATGGAAGGCTCTACTAAGTGCTCTCCAGGCAGACTACCTCAGCCTGATCTTCAGGGGTTTAAAGTAGAAAAAAAAACTTTTTCAAATGCAATAAAACATGAGGGAAGATCAAGAGACAAGTGTATAAAACCAGCCTGAGCATCATCTAAACGTGTATAATTTGTTGAAATGGCAAAAGAGCACTCTGTCAGCGCTAACAGGCTTTCTCACTTCTTGTCTTCACCGTGACCCTCACCTTCTCCCATCATTCTCCTCCATGGCTACAGAGTCGGGTTTTTTTTTTTTAACCTGGAGGTTTTCAAGGATTTTATTTTGCCATGAGAAAAAAGCTGACAGTTTGCCTTCCAGTTGCTGAGTTCCATGTCCTCTTCCATTGGTTTCACTTCTAAAATGCTGACAGATTCTGTAATACATAGGAATCTATCACATTCCTCCACAGATAGCATCTTAGACAGGATTATACGGTGGATTAAATACAAGGTCTTGGTGGTTATAAAGTGTTTTCACTTTACAGTCCATTAACTTTTTGAGTTTCAATTTTTAAATATTATGGACTTTGAATATCTTTCTATTTTTTTAAAAAATTTATTCACAAATTACAGAAGAGTAACTTGAATAACACCATCTTTATTCTGGGAATTTTGGTAAGTGGAGCTTTGGGAGGATATCTTGGGTAAGACCTGAGAAAAAGTGACCTTAATGGGGCTAAAAATAAGAGGTAGGAGTGGTTAAGATCATTTGTCCTTGTAGAGGACATGGATTCAGGTTCCAGCACAACATCAGGCTTCACAGCCATCTATAACTCCAGGTCAAGGAGGTCCAGTTCCAAGTTTTGACCTCTGTGGGCAGTAGGAATATACATGACACACATACATTCAGGGGATACACTATCACACACAAAATTTAAAAAGAAATTAAAGTAGCCAGGGATCCTGTGTTTTCTTTCCGCTAGCTGAAGACACCGTGCAAGGCACTAGTCTGGAAAAGGTCTGCAGCAGATACTGAGACTTCTGATGCTATACTCTTAAATTTCTCCAACTCCAGAAACATAAGAGATGCATTTTATTGCTCATGAATGATCTCGTCTGAGATCTTTTGCTATGGCAGTCAGAATAACTGAGCGCAGAGACGTGATGCTACACCACCAAGTAGCAACAGGTGGAAGTGGGTTCGGTCACTAAATGGACCAAGGCCAGAAGAGTTGGAATGAGAGAGGAAAGTATAGTTTTCTATGAGGGGATTAAGAACTGATTTGGTATCTGGGGAAACGAAGACTTATCTGTCCTTACATTATCTTTTTCAGAGCCCACTGCTTTGCATTTTTAATTCTTGGTGGAGGAGCATTTTTTTAAGGGCTTATTTAAACGTAGAAGATGCATTGATTTGCTTTGATGTCCAGCTTTGGTTATTGGATTGAATGCAATTATGATGGACTAAGTGCCTGCATAATGAGCAATTTGGCAGAGACAGACTGTCCCAAAGCTATGGAAACAAGAAGCACTGCTTGTGTTTGCAGGTCAGGTCAGTACATCAGTGGAGCAGCGTGGCCAGCAAAAAAATTACATAATGAATAAGATTTTGCCATGAAAGGGGGAACAAGATACGACTTATTAGAATCTAGCTTAGAGACACTTGATATATACAGTATTTCCACATGGTTATCAAGGAGCCAAGCTAGGCAACTAGTACAAGCAGCCAAGGCTAGACAGACTTTGTTTCAAAATACTTTCTGCCTTAGTCCTAAAGTAAAGAAACGTGTCTAGAGAGAGATCCAAGAGGAAGCTTAATAAAAGTAAAAATGGCGAGGCTTTAAAGAACTGATCTAATTTGTCCTCAAATAATAAATTAGATCTCTTTCTATTGAAGTAACTCTCAACCCTTTTCTTTCTCTTCAACAATGAATTGAGTTTCTAAATCGCTATTATATTGGGGATGGGGAGATGGCTCTGTGGGTAGAGGGTTTGATACATAATCATGAGAACCTGGATTTGGATCTCTGGCACCAAAATAAAAAGCTGAGCAAGGCAGTGTATAAATGTCCACAAATACTGTGGACACAGAGACACTGATACTTCTATTTCAGTGAACCTAGCTAGCTGAATGGGTGAGCAGCCAGGTTCAATGTTAGACTCTTCTCCAAAAATCTGCTGTGCAGAAAGAATTGAGGAAAGCAACCAATGCCAACCTCTGTTCTTTACATACACACACATGGGCAAGTGCACTCCTCCATAAGCATATACACAGACATATATGCACATAGACAATTCACTCACAAAATAAGTTGTTTTTTTTTAATCTGGTATCCTCATAGCGAAAACATTTTGCTTAAGGCATCATACAAGTTCTGAAAGGCTATAAGTTCTATAGTGACTCAAAACACTACTAGTCAAATAATCAAAATTGTTAATTGAATTCTCTGCTAACATTGCAGGCTTGAGTAATGAAGAAGAAGAAGAAAATGCCCATCTTTCACTAAAGCAATATAAGAAGAAAATTTAAATAGCAAGGTGTTATATATAACCATCAATAACTACACCAAATGATCCAGACTTGGAAACTCATTTTTTCAAACAAATATTCTGAAAAACCTACAAGAAAGAATGGCGTCAGTATAAGTCTGTTTATAAACCCGACAAGTCAAGAGCGGGGATGCTGAAGATGGCTGTGCAGCCGCATGAGAATCCTGCTGGAAACTGGCAGCCAACAAACACAAGCTCACTGTTTAGTTTCTCGTAAAGGCTTTTGAGTTACCGTAATCACTCTCACTGGAAGTGAATAGAAACATTTATAAATTGATGCTTCACCATGAGATTTCTGACTCACAGAATTCCAGATACAATTTTAAAAACCTCATTCTTTTATTTGCTTTTGTGACAATTTCATGTTCAAGTGTTCTTATTGTAGGTTTATTTTCACAACAATTGGATGACTCTCCCATTTTCGATGAAATTCTCACTTTTAAGATTTACCTTGAGTATTTATTCCTTTATCAAATCACTTCTAAAAGATTGAGCTACTCCAACATAAAGTGCTTATGAGCTGAAGAGTAACAAGCTAAAATCAAACAATAAAGATGCTTTTGACTAAAGCAGGGGCCTGTGCTTTGGGAAGAGAGCAACATAAGCATAAAGTACACCAGTCTTCCAGAGGAAGACAAAGGCTTTAGCTAACCCAAAGCTCTCAGATCTTTTAGGATTGCTCTGTTCTTTGGAAAGGAGGAGTGGGTGAAATTCCCTCCTTTGTACGCTTTTCTTTCTGGAGTCTTCGATCTCTAGTGATGACTCATGCAAAAAGCAGAATGCTGTCCAATTTTCCCTCAGAGTATCACTGCTTTCACAACTTATAGCAAACAAGAGAAATAATACAGGTAAAAATCACGTGTTTAGGGCTGAGCATATAGATCAATTGGGAGAGTGCTGCTGCCCTGGGTTTGATTCCCTGTCACACACAGAGTGGGGTGTGGTGGTAAACACTTGTAACCACACACTTGGGAGGCAAGGGCTGGGTGATCAAGAGTACAAAGATAGTCTCCGCTACACAACAAATTTAAGGACAGACTAAACTACCTGAAACTCTGCCTCAAACCAACTAGATAACATAAGTGACTCTGTACTGTGTATGTGTAGATATTTTTCTAATTATGCCTTAAACATAGCAACATTGCAATTGTTTATGAAGATTTCCATTGTATTTGGCAGTATAAGTAATTTATGCATGCTTAAAATACATGAAGCGATGATAGGAGTGAGCTACATACAAATACTTGGCTGTTTTAAAGGATCTGAGCCTCCTTAGTGTTTACCATCTGTGGGAACTGAGAACCACATCCCTGAGGCTGAGGAATGACTGCAATTATGTCTTACAAAAAAATTATCATCTTTGAACCAATACTTATAAAACACAGTTTTAGTCTATCTCAAGATATTCCATAACTTTCAGCCACTGTGATGTGGAGACAGAGACACCGGCTATAACACAAGACCAATCTTTCAAAGTGCCTTGGGTAGTACTGGAAACACCAGCAATGTTTCAGAATTGTTCATTTTATCCTCCTTCTCTAGACTGAAAAGGTTAATGCTCACTGCTCACTTTCTTAATGCAAAGCTAATGAATTTTCTGGGCCCTGTTATTGAAAAGAGACAAATATATATTCAGTCATTTAGAGGAAATAGGAAGCTTTCTGACTCCCGAGCCATGAATTTCCCATTAAAATTTTAATTCTTTAATCCATAGAGGAAGCCATGGCTGGCTAATATTATAATAGAAAGTTTACTTATAAATCTTTTGAAAAATGTATTGCATATTTAATAATGGTATAGTCATATTTTTAAAGTAAAATGAGAACTTGAGAACCTGTTTTATGAATAACACCCTGTAGTGATACAAGACTTTAAAAATGAACAATTTTTATTGCCTCCTTGCTAATTTTAAGGCAGACCCCCTGAGTTAAAATGGTCAGCTTTAACCATTAGGACCATGTAATGGGGAAGGTAAGGAGGAAAACACGTGTTTTCACCATTGCCGTTTCAGGCACCACTGACGTTCCAATGGTTTATTATTTAAATCCGATTGCTTTTGTTTACACCAAGTCACAAGTATATGCCTGAAAAATCACTAAAGGCACTTTATGAAATTGAAACTGTGTTCTAAACATAAACAGGGACAAAGACGGTTTTTCTTAGTTTTTAAATCTAAGTGTGCTCTTTTAGAATTAAAAAAGAGATTGAAACGAAAGAAACGGTATTGGCAACCTTCATTTAGACAGCGAAGTTTCGTGAAATAAGAAAATATACCACAGGGACGTTCTGTTGAAAACTGGTGTGGCTAGTTTCAGGTGAAGTTGCTATTTAAGGCAGATCTCCTCTTCCAGTTGACAGCATGCATAAATTTGGCAATTAAATACACGGTTTGGATTAAAAATATATGAAAAATTATACCTGATAAAAGGTTTCCATTATCATGGAAAACTCATAAATTAACTTTTATAACTTCTCACTGATGCCAGAAACTCTCCCCAAAGCACACTGTTGATCTTCTTTGGAGCTTCCGGGGCAAGGAGCACATCTTACTTCAGTTCCCTTTCCCCTACCTTCCCTACCATCCTTACTTGGTCACTGAGATGTTCCAAAGACAGTAACTATTGTCATGAGAGGTCACTAAAGTCTTTGGTCAACATATACACAATCTATCATGAATACCTGACAAGGTAAAGAACTTTCTACTGTTACTGTAACTTGAGGCCTTTGCATTTCCTTGTTAACTGACCCTCAGTTTTGAGCACTTGCTGCTCTAGGAACACAAAGTTTCAAGCTCCTATCAGGCAGGCCCACAAAATCAAACTTATAGTTTAGGGTGTGGGGTGTGTGTTTCAATGGCAGTCTTCTTTTGCATCGAGTTCAGTGCCCAAAATGCTCACAAAGCAAAACTCTACAGTTTAACACAGCACCCAGGTGTTTCTTTTGCATACCCATTGTTTTTAAAATTTTATTTTAAGAGGCTTTCTGTTTTGCTCACTCAGAAAATTACATTAAAATGATAAATTCCTATAATTTCAGAGTCTAAACAACTTTGGGAGGGAAAAGATTTTAGCTTATCAGCTTTTCATGTTTGAACTCAATAAAACTGTCCATTTGTGCTACTAAACGATGCTAGGCGTTATTACCAGTTAGTTAAAGCCTTTGGCTTCTAATAGTCTTGAATTTTTCCATTTCAACATGCCTTCCAAGCCTGTTATCCATTAGCTACCAGCCCTGTAGTCCGAAGAGATATCCCAGGGATATCCCACTTTGCCACTTATGTCACTAAGGCATGGTTAGATGCCTTGCTTTTCATATCCTTTACATGTCCCTCAGCACAATCTGTGGTCTCCATCCAGTCACTAGACATTTATTGGGCTTCGAGATCAGCATTCCTGGTATCTTTTTTTTTTTAATTTATTTATTTATTGAGGATTTCTGCCTCCTCCCCGCCACCGCCTCCCATTTCCCTCCCCCTCCCCCGATTAAGTCCCTCTCCCTCATCAGCTTGAAGAGCCATCAGGGTTCCCTGACCTGTGGGAAGTCCAAAGACCACATTCCTGGTATCTTTAGACCACACTCAAGTCACTGTGTCCTATACCTCTATTACATTAACTGAGGGAGCCTGAACTCAGATAGATGAAACACACTGCCTTCTCCTTTATACACAGATAAGAGTTTTAATGTGTGTGTGTGTGTGTGTGTGTGTGTGTGTGTGTGTGTACTTAGGTATATGTGTATTTATGGGGGTGTGAATGTGAGTGTAAATCATGAAACTAGAAAGGGGACCGTGAGAAGGGAAGTGGGTGTAATTGGAGTACATTATGTGAAATTTCCAAATAATCCGTAAACATATTATGTTGGAAATAAAAGATCAATGGGATGCTGAGATGGCCGCAAACCTTGTCTGGTGTGGGGATGTCAGTTGATGTGGTTTAAGAGAAGGTGGCTCTGTCCAGCACTGAGTGAGACAAGAACTGGCTGAGTTGAAAAAGCAATTTCCCTTTCTCCACTTGATAGTTTGATCGTGATGACATTTTTGGGTTTGTGAAAATCAGAATAAATATGTAGGCTGATATATAAGGTGCTAACAATACAAGTGGTCTGACCCTGTGGTTCATCATCACCTTTCGGTGATCTGGGTGGGTTTAAAACCTTCTAGATATTAATTTTGTTGTTGTTAACACAGTTGTGGAGGACAATAACTCATCATTTCTCTATCTTCCCTTTGAAGGCTAATAGACGATAATCTATACATGTGCTTCATAAATCTTGGAGTACTGGGCAGACTTTAGCAATCATACCACATCGTTATTCTCCCCATCACCTGTTCTTCCCATTAGACGAACCATGACCAGCATTGCTACACTAAAAGGTAACTCCAAACCATGAAAAGTATAAAAAAAAACATACTTAACTACATTTTTAGGGCTGGAGGGATGGCTTTGTGGAAAAAGCCCTTACAGAAGCTTGGGGAGCTCTGTTTGGATGCCTGGTACCCATGTAAAATGCCAGACATGGGCAAGAACGCAGCCCCGTGACTAATGCTAAGGGAGCGTAGGCCATTTTTATGCGTAGGTCTGATGAGGATTGGACAGGAATGTAGGAATGTGACTGAGTAAAAGGCTATGGCCTGATGCTCTCAAACGGAAAGTCAGAAAGGTCTGTCTATCCAGACTTTTTTTTTTTTTTTTCTTCTGTAAAAAGCTCTGAAACAGAGCAGCCCTGGAGTGACCTGCTTTCCAAACAAGGTCAGAGAATTTCTGTATGGACAGGTCTCATGTAGAAAGGCCACACAAGGTCAGGGTGACTTTTATTCTGAAGTCATTGTTATCCCTTCATTTCAGAGCACTTGGGGGTAACATAAGTTTTTACCCTAACATACATTATGCCAAAATTTGAAATATTTGTAGTTTTTCACTCAGAAGCAAACGATGTTAGAATCTGGTTATAATGATTCTATTTTCCAGAAGCAAAAAGCTCTTAACAAACTCAAAATTCTCAGTTGCTTTTTATTTATTTATTTATCATTTTTTTTATAACTGCAAAATATTTAGCATGTAATGGCTGAGTCAAAGACAGATTGCTGCTTAAAAGCTTGCTGTTCATAATGGTGCAGTTGTCTCAGGCTGCATATTTCAAATTCTATAGCCTTCCCTTATCATTTTTTTTTAAATCGTTAAGGTAGCTTTTAGCATAAGAGGCTCAAAATTGCCAATTAATTAAAAGCATTGCCCAGTTTCTTTCAGCTGCATGTATAATTCACATGGAGCTCTGCAGCTGGGTGAGCGCAGCCTTACTATATCAATCTCATCTAATAACTGGCTCCCCAAAGTTATGCCTCTCAAGGATGCAGTCCAAGGGACCAAACGAAAAAGACAGAAAGTCTCGGTTTCCCCACGCTATTTTGGCATGAGATTCATTCCACATTCAACCTTTCCAAGAGCTCTTTAAAATTAATGCTTGGGATACACCGCCTAGATTTGGGCTTTCTGCTGCCACATTGGAACCCCTCTTCTCTCTAGGGCCCAGGAAGAACAACAAAATCGGGCTGCTGGCTATCTGACTGTTTGTGGCCCAGTGCCAACCAGTCCAACCAAAAGGGAGGAATGCCAAAAATACTGTTGAATGGTACCGTGAACAAATTCTTCAGTATTTCTGAGAGAGCTTCAGTGGTGTGTGTTGAATGACTTTCCTAACAGCAGTCCAGAGACATGGTCCCAGTGAATTTACTGGGATTTCTTACAGGATTCTTGTTACTTAAGCAACACACATCATCACAAAGGCCAACACAACGTTAGTAACTCATAAAGATATATCCAAGGAGCTCTCTACCTAGCTAAGTTTCACTTTGGTTTAATACTTTTATAATCTGGGAAAGTGCCCTTGTGAATCTTTTTTACTTTGAAACACTGAAAATCTAGAGAAACTTCTTTAGGAGAAATTAAGGAGTTATGGTAAATAAGCAATGAAAAAATTATGAATAGTCAATCAACAACATTTGTAGTGGTTCTTTGATGTCTCAGAAGAGAAAAAGTGAATTTCAGAAGTAACTTTTAGTTATCCACCTCTGCACAGTTCCTCCTCTGTGTTCTCCTCAGTGAAACATGATGATCCGACTTGGCTAAGAGTAACAGACTTGGTGCTGGCTGTAGACATCTATTTTCTCTCTTCCTTTTAGTCTATGCTTTGCTCTTGCTATATGCTGATTCCTGTCTTTACCTGCTCCTTGTGTTAGCAAGAGAATTTCTTCAAGGCAAGGAGGCCTAGTTTTCTATATCTTTCCTCCTTACTAGTGCACATGGGTCAGGAAGTGAGCATGGGTAGCTGTTCCCAGGAAGCTGCCATCCACAGAAAGATGAGTGTGGTGTGACTCTCTCCTCCTCCTTCTTTATAGCTTGGGATTTTCTCAGTCTCGGGTGAAATCTCTTCTGCTTCCCTTTTCCACTTGTCCATCTGGTTCAATTTCACGTATCGCCTTTCCATCTATCATCTTATTTCAAGCTTAGTAATTGAACATATATTTAAATTTAATTAATTATACATAAGTGAGGCAATGCTATCAAGTGTCGGAGCCCACCCTCAGTGATGTACTTCCATCTGCTAATCTCAAAGTTCTATAACATCCCCCAAATAGGACCACCAAATGGGGACCAAATATGGAAATACCTCAGCATATGGGGTCATTTCTCATGGAAACGTCTACAAGCAATATGCACACATTGCTTCCTTCTTTGGACTGTTGACATAATGTGACCTTGCGTTTCATTCAAGCTCCTGAAATCATGACTTCTTCACCATCGTGGACTCTACCTTAAACTGTGAGCTAAATCTTTTCTCCCTTAAGTAGCTTTTGTCAGAGTATTTTACTACATTAACAAGAAAAGAAGCCTAAACAGTGGCCCACTATGATTTGTTGCACTTTCTTACGGGATAATCTTACTACCCAGCTATTATGCCACTGATAAAAATGTCTCTTTCTGCCCAGGCTCCACTAACTGCCTGTAGATATTCAGGGATGGGTGGGCCCTCTGAACCACTTTCTCCTAGCTATCATTATTACCTTAAATTCGCCCCCTCCCAAAGGTCTTCAGCTAGACTTTCCAGCCTGCCTTGGTAGAATGCTGATAGGTTAAATATCGTGCAACTCTTGTGCCTCTAAACAGAACCATTGTGAGATTAAGAATACAATGGAGTTGTCATATTCTGAAGATAGCTTGCTCCACTCTTACCTATGAGACTTTCAGGGTGGAAGGAGCTGTTCCAGTTGTGGGGTGAACATTGACTCTGTTCCCCCCTAAGGTTCTTTTTTTTTTAAATTTTTTCTTCTTATTATTATTACAAATTTTCACCTTCTTCCCTCCTTCCATTTCCCTCCCCATCCCCTATTCTCCCCCCTTCCTCTCCAGTCCAAAGAGCAGTCAGAATTCCCTGCCCTGTGGGAAGTCCAAGGACCTCCCCTCTCCATCCAGGTCTAGGAAGGTGAGGATCCAAACAGACTAGGTTCCCACAAAGCCAGTACATGGAATAGAATCAAAACCCAGTGCCACTATCCTTGGCTTCTCAGTCAGCACTCATTGTCAGCCACGTACAGAGAGTCCTGTTTGATCACATGCTCCATCAGTCCCAGTCCAGCTGGCCTTGGTGAGTTCCCATTAGATCAGCCCCACCGTCACAGGTAGGTGGACGTATCCCTCATGATCCTGACTTCCTTGCTCTTGTTCTCTGTCCTTTTGCTCCTCCTTTGGACCTTGGGAGCTCAGTCCAGTGCTCCAATGTGCGTCTCTGTCTCTATCTCCGTCCATCGCCAGATGAAGGTTCTAAGGTGATATGCAAGGTATTCATCAGAGTGGCTATAGTATAGGGCTAATTCAGGCACCCTCTTCTCAGCTGCTCACAGAACAAGCTGGGAACATCTCCTTGGACACCTGAGAACTCCTCTAGACTCCAGTCTCTTGCCGACCCTCAAATGGCTCCCTTAATGAAGATATACACTTCCCTGCTCCCATATTCATTCCTCCTACATCCCAACTGTCCCATTCCCCCAAGTTCTCCCCATCCTCCCCTTCTCACTTCTCTCTCCCCATCTCCCCTTACCCCCGTCCCACCCCCAGCCCCAAGCTCTCAATTTTTGCCTGGAAATCTTGTCTACTTCCAATATTCAGAGCCTAGAATTCCTCACATGTTTCAAATCACGTGTCGCAGCCAGATCTGCCCTAACATGGCTTCTTCCTTCCCCTCTATTACCTGCCACCACGACAGTCGATGTATAGAAAAGAGCCTCACAGAGGAAACAAAATCATAGTGATTTTCTCCGAGTCAAAAAAAAAAAAAAAGGTATCGGCAGCTATCTTTTTTTTAAGAGTTCCACCGCAACTACAGTCCCTTGACAAATTCCTTCCCGTATCCTTGTCATCCTGTTTTTATGTGCTTCACACAGGTTAAACATGTAATACGGGAGCAGAGTCAGGACCCTACACGTCACTGCATTGACAGAGACGCGCAGCGAGTCTCCCTTTGGAAGCCGGCATGAGAAGAACGAGAGCACAGGCGATGTTAGGGATGCCATGGGAACAAATGGGCCTGGAGGGAAAAGGGATGGGAAGAATTGTAAATAATCGTAACCAATGACAGACGTCCTAATACAGCAGCATCCAAGATCTAGTCTAAAAAGAACGCTGGCTGTTGCTACCAGGTTCTGGTTCACACACTCTTTGTGGAGTTCTCCCTCATTTAAAGTACAGCAATGGGAGCCATCGCCAAAAAGCTAAGAAAAGGAGCTCAGTCTCCACCTTCTAGAAGCTTGTGATCTACAGTGCAGATAGATGTTACACGGAGCATGGCTGGGGCATGTTCAGTGGAAACACCGACATGGGCAGGAAAACAAAGGTGGACTAGCATGTGTTGGCTCTGGGGGACCACACTCTGCTGCCAAGACAGTTTTAGAAAATTTGTCACCTTTTCAATTTTATTGAAAATACTTAAGGCTAGTTTCATTCATTTCAATCGTAATTGGTGGGTCTGGATATCCCCTCTTACACAGTCAGGTGGACCCTAAAAAGGCTTTGGACTTCCCTCCTTCTACTTGTTGGGGCATCAGTCATACAGAAACCAGCAGTAAAAGAGCCAGGAAGAAGCAAGGAAAGAGCACATCATTCATGTGCTGGTTTATCCAAATACATTCTGCCCAAGTTTAATTCTTAATGCAAAATAAATAAATAAATAAATAAAAATAAAGAAATGTATTCCTCTTTTTTGGGTGATTTTCTAGGTTTGGACACAAAGTGAACAAGTCATTCTGTGTTGCTATTTCTCCATCCATCCTGTGCCTAGAGCAGAGATCTGCTCAGAGCAGCTTGTTGACAAAATGCTCGAAGGTGTTAAAGCCACCTCCCAGACGGGTGTTATTGCAAACTATCTTCTTATGGATTTCAGAAGGAAATCAAGAGAACTGATTAAACAGCCACCGCATTTTGTCGCAGAATCACCTCCCGGAGAATCAGTGGGAAGTAAATTACAGGAAGGAAACCTGCGGGGAAAGTTATTCTTGATTAGACATCACTTTCACTGACCGTTTGAAGGGAAGCCCAAGACTCAGCAGTGGCACATTTTGACACGGAACACAAGAACCACGTGAGTTGGAGCTGAAGGAAAAATAATCTGTTCCAGTCATGGACTGTGATCCCATTTCAGCATAGACAGGAAGAGAAGGGTTGCTTCATAGGCCCATATTTCAGAAATGAAACAAACTCAGAACATTAGAGAATACTGCTTTCCAAACAGAAAAGCCCTGTCAGTGTACTACTGGTGATATCTTCTTGAAAATAAGATTGCTGCTTTCTTTCTAATCACTTCAAACACAAAATTGCTCTGTAAATTATTATTGCTCTGAGATGTAAACAATGCAGAATGAAATAAATAGAACAAAGCAAAATGTCCCTTTCCCTTCTGTCTTCTCACAGTTAATCGTCACCCACTGTTTGGCACACATTTCTCACTGTGCTCCTTTGTTCCTCTACTGACGCTCTAGATAATGATGCTGTGTAGGGGTGGGGTCAGCTCAACCTCAGGACCACACATGCTAAAAATGTCTTTCTACTAATGATTTACCTTTTGCCTTACAATTTCTCTTTCCTTCCTTTTCCCATCTTTCCTCCTTTCTCTCCTCCTCTTCTTCCTCTTCCCCTTCCCAGTCCTCCTCTCCACCCGCCCTCTGTGTCTCTGCACCAACCCTACCCCCCAAGACAGAGTGTTACTACACAACCCATACTGGTTTCGAGTTCCTGCCTCAACCTACAGAGTTCTGGGATTATAAGTATAGGCCTCCACTCCCAAGTTGCTTTGTGATTTCATTTTTACTTAAACTATTTTGATTATACTACTGAGTTTATATACGGCGATTATACTACTGAGTTATACTAACATTTTAACTATACTAATAGACTACCTGAGGATTCCTATGAAATTGATTCATATTCAAAGCATAGCGTTCTAGACAAATTAAGTACTTAACTGGTACTTAATATTTGAAATAAATTGTGAACAGGGAACATTCAATAATGACACCAAAGCAGAGCAAATCAATATAGGTTGTTTAAGAATTTTTATAATCATAGTTCTTGCAGCTTATTTATTCATATATATATATGAATATATATATATATATGAGAGAGAGAGAGAGAGAGAGAGAGAGAGAGAGGGAGAGAGAGAGAGCAAGATACCTTCCAAGGAATTAAGTCATATTTATTCAACAAAACTTACCAACTATGATGTATTCTTTCTAAATTAGTATTCATAGAGGTAAAAGCCATAGCAAAATTACTAATGACCTCAATAATAATAATAATAATAATAATAATAATAATCTACATTGCTATGATGTTTTCTGTTATTAAGACACATATACCTTAATCCATTTCATAATCCTAAGAACTTTTGGAGATGGGTGTCACTCTCAGCTTATAAAGTAAGAAACTGTATATGTAGTAGTCATTTGTCATTCCTATCCACTGAGGACAGAAAAGGGAAAAGGCTCAGCCTCAAATGCCTTTGCTTCAAGGGCTGAGGATGTAATTCAGTCTGACAGCATTTGCCTTATATGTGCAGTGCCTTGGGGTTGATTCTCAGTACTTAATAAATATTATTGAGTTTACATCCAAGATTTAACTGCATATTCTTTCTTGCACACATCAGGTAGGATGATTCCATTTCTGTAAATGAGTATTACCTTATGTTGCAATCAACAATAGGAGTTTCGTGCATTGCAAGAGCATATGATAATTAACTCGGTGACATAGTCTTCTTGACCAACAGTGTCAGTGTCTCCAGGAAGCTTTTCAGAAAGGCAAATTCATGAGCTTCCTCCAAGACCTACTGAATCTTTTCTCAGGGCCTGACAGTTGTAATGTGTTTAATAACACACACCCCTTAGGCCATACTGATGCACCTTAGAATTTAAGAAGCTCAGTTCTGTCCAGTGAAGTGGCAGAAGATAAATAACTCACTATTCAAATCTAAGCTACTATCTTTTGAACCTTTGGGTGGAAATATCTTTCTCTTGAGGTCAAAAAATGTACCACCCATACAGATCGAACAGTGGATGTAGGAGCAGATGCTCATTGGGTGGTCTAGGTCCAGACTCATTGCTCAGGGTACAGCTATCCCATGCTAGTTCTTTTATTAGTCCCTATATTTCTCACTAGTGTGAAATATCTTTTGTTGAAAACATCCTAATATGTACTCCTCTTATTTCATATTTCCATATGCTTTTTACTGATTACCTTAATTTTGGAGGCTAAGAAAAGAGACAAATAAATGAATCATAATAAGAATAAAATATACAAAACTCTTAGACATACATAACAATATTGATCAAATTGTTTATTTCCTGGAAATTAGCTGCTAAAAGCCTGCTTAAGATAGTTGGGAAAGCATGGAATAACAATAAAACTGTGACCACTGTTTCAAACTTCCTCACAGTACAACACTATTTAGACTAGCCTTGAACTCAGTTGTCATTCTAGGGATTTCTGAAGCCTGGGACTCTTCTCAGATACTATATCAGCCTGATGCAAAAGTTCATCTGAAGAAACAGGATCCATAGATCACCATTTCTATTAAGGCAGAGAAGCTTCAACTTGTATAAAAAAGGTTGCCAAGCAAACAGAAGTTTTACTGAATGGCTCAACCTAGAAGAAACCCAGATACTGAATACCAAGTGCTTTTTCTTTCTGTGAAAATAAATGCATCCTTGAAATTTTGATAGCACTTCTTCTGTAGGTGGAGAATGAGCTCACACTGAACAGTGCTGCACCTACTTCACGGGGAGCAGCATCGCACTAAGGAAGGTAATGGCACAGAGCTCATGTCTGCATGAAATGATAACAATGGGAACTCTGTGCCACACAACCCAACACAGTGTAATCACACCACTGTTAGGAAAAAAAGATTAATCCCTAATCACGGCACAATTTTTCATTAAGAAGAGGTGGGAACTAGATGAGAAAAAAATTAGGGATGTTCAGTAAGCTTGCGAACGAAGCCAAACATTAAATTAAAATGTTTTCTGTGAAAACATGAATCTGCTTATGCAGATTATCCCACTGAATTATTCCACCATCTGCAGAATTCATGGTTTCTACTTTGACTCTTTGGTTGCAAGTAGCTTTTCAACAATAGCCCTCACTGTTGAAACAAGAGATGTTAAGGTGACAGAGACAACGTGAAGTTTATATTCTGTTAGGAAAAATACACCACTGCTATGTTTTCCTGTCTTCTAGTTACACCAATAGGGTGGAACCTTCTGTAAAAATGAAGTGTAGCAATAGTTCTTACTCTTTCCCTTGAAAATTAACAGCTGCAATTGACCTCCGAGGACTGCAGAAGCCTCTGTGCATGCCATGCTGTTGATCCAGTGATGCTCTTCATACACAATGTGCACAACAGGTGGGAGCCTGTTGAACTAGTCATCATATTAATATGAATAATAGCCCATTATTCAGGGAACTCAGGGCAAGAACTCGGGAGCCAAAACTGAAACAGACACAGAGGAATGCTGCTTAATGACGTTTTCTTCCTGGTTTGCTTAGTTAAAAAATATTTCTTGCCAACCCTAAGGTGGCTCCCTTAACTAAGAATTGTGCTTCCGTGCTCCCCTATCCAACCTTCCTTTATCTCAATCCTCCTTTTTCCCCAAGTT
>NC_022021.1:62146142-62148578 GCF_000317375.1 Microtus ochrogaster
TGAATGTTATAATTTTCCTGTAAGTAAATTTTTAATTTTTTGATATTATAATATAGTTATATTTCTCCCTTCCTTTTCCTCCCCCTAAATTCTCCCATTTAACTTCCCTTATTGTTTTTTTTAAATTTACAGCCTTTTAAAATTTATTGCTGTTATATTCATGTATGTGCATTCATAGGCATATATATAATTATAAATACAACCTGCTAAATATATATAACATTACATGTATGTATCTGTTTAGGTTGATAGTGACTATGGGTTCCTCACACACAGCTTTCATATCCCAAGGTATGTTTTCTCTTGTACTACATTCTCTAGAACTCTTATTACGAATGTATGTTGAATTTTGTCAAAGATTTTTTTCTGCATTTTCTTATTTAAGCACATAAGTGATACAGATAAGAAAATGAGTTCACTTGTTTATTGTAGTGTGAGAAATGCTGTTATTCTATTTACAGTACATTGTAGAAGCTCTCAGTCAGACCTAGATAGTATTGTTTGGGAAATCCCACTACTACCCTCTACTACATACAGGGAGCCAGTCCGTGGGGCTGAGATATCTAATGTGTGGTGGTTTTAGTCCACCCACGTAATCAGAGGTATGGAGAAATATAAAGCGTGGGTGGAACTTAAATTTATTCTTATTGGCATTTTTTTGCCCAGAAAATTGCATCATTAAAGCAACAGACAGAGACTGTATCTAATAAAAACTTATAGTATTATGACAAAGAATAAAGTTATGTCTCTTATACTTCAATTCAACAAAGACTGTTGTATCAAAAGAACGCTAAGAAACAAAACTTGAACGCGAAGGAGAGCAGAGGCAGAAAAACAACACATGAACTGTATGTGTAACTTATGAACATTTATAAAGAGCAAAGCACGCAAGGAATCAAATGAAATGATGCTTCAAATATTGACTTAAAATTAAAAAAAAATTGGTTTTTGCTGAAAAACTCCCTAGTATATAGTGGCTGATTCCAACTTACTGCTTCTTTGGCTTATAATCTATTCAGAAGGATGGTGAAGAGTAACCCAGCTTGTTAGCCAAAGACTAAAAAACGAGGGTGGTCAAGATGGTCATCACTACAGTCTGTGGCTGGTCCACAGCATTGCCAGAAGGTAGCTATGCTGGTGGATAAAGGCGATTTGGGGTTCCCATAGATGAATTCACCCAGGAGTCAAGAACAATGGTGCACCTGAGCACATATTGACTGCCTTATATTTTTGGATATTAAAAACATTTTATGCAATTTATATATAGAAATAAAATGCACATTTGATTTTAAAGCAAACTCTGTAATGTAAAAAATACGCAATTTAGCATAGACATAGAAACACCTTTTTCTTCCGGTTTAGATTGCAAAACATTTTAATACGTAGTTAGCAATGAGTATTTTCAATCGTCAACATGGAAGGATATTGTTCTCCATCTTCCAGATTTCCATTAATTCCAAATGCTAGATTTGTTGCTGTTTTTTTTAAAAAATTTTCTCAAGTTCTTAAGAACTGATCAGAAGAGCAGGGCTTGACTTTAGATAAGAAAGTCTTCAATTCTGATAATTTACTGAAAAAGCAGGTGTGGGTGTGTTATTTTGTCAGTTGAACATCTCTGAGGCATGGATCACTTAAATGTGAGTCCTTAGAGTTTTAAATTTAGAGAAACTTTATGGAGATTTTCATTGTATGAAAATAGTCAAGTAATAGATAAAACCTGGAAGTCAAGGATAATATTTAATTCATATACTAGGTTTCTCCCATCACCATCACTATTACACAAAATGTAATTCCTCATTTTGAAATTACTGAAGCATGAGAGCAAATTATTAATACAGGGTAATCTACTAGATTCACCTAAGAGTTACGAGTCATCCTAGTAGGTCAATTTCATGCACCTCAGAACATTTATTCATCTGTGGTCATTGATTTTAAAATGTGCTGATTCTAAGCAACAAAGATTTCCTGGCAGTTATTTTATAACTTCCTGATAAGCCATTCAAAGGAAAAGCATATGCTGAAGGGAAACATCAGAGTTAAATTCAAAACAGAAAAGAGAAAGAACTAAAGATAGATCCTGAAAGTCTCGCATTAATCAAACCAATAGAGCATGTGAAAGGCTTTGTAATTTCATAATTGAGGGTGAATTTTTGTGTCCCTAATTAAAGCAAAACTTTCCAAATAAATCAAAATAAGTAAACGTTATTGAAACCATTTACTGAATGTGTTAGTGGCATAAAATAGCAACATTGAATAGCAAAGTTGCCACAGGGACTGTTTGGTTTAATCTTAAGAAAAGCCACTCTGTCGACGCAAATAATTCTAATTAAACCAGATTAGACCAAAAAAAAAAAACAAAAAACAAAAAAACAAAAAACTAGCCGGGCGGTGGTGGTGCACGCCTTTAATCCCAGCACTCGGGAGGCAGAGGCAGGC
>NC_022021.1:62148678-62150489 GCF_000317375.1 Microtus ochrogaster
CTTTAATCCCAGCACTCGGGAGGCAGAGGCAGGCAGATCTCTGTGAGTTCAAGACCAGCCTGGTCTACAGAGCTAGTTCCAGGACAGGCTTCAAAACCACAGAGAAACCCTGTCTTGAAAAACCAAAAAAAAAAAAAAAAGATTAGACCAAATTAAAAATGCCTGTGTTTAATAAATGCCGCACTCTCAGGTGAACCGAGACAGCATGGTGGTGAGAGGAGCCCATGCAAACCTTGTAGACTATGTGTTCCTTTTTACAATGTAAGCTGAAATAGTCTATGGGAGTCCTCACCCTCCCTGGAGAGGTGTCAGTACTTGGCAGGCTGGGAGTTGGAGTCCTGACCAACCCAACTCCCAGGTTAGGGGCTGGGGTGATGCTTCCAATCATTCAGGGACTTTCCTCTCTAAGTGCATTTTACTATCTCATTTGCCTCTTGTGTTGTCACCTGCTCTACCTTAGAGCTTTCTGTGGAATTTAGTGTTAAAAGATAATTCAAGAAGAAAGGGCTGAGGGAACTCAAGTTTTGGGATCATTTCTTATTGTATTTACATGACAAAACTGGTTATTTGTTAGATGTAAACATTCTACATATTTCATTGTAAAAATATTTTAGCTTGGTGTGTTTCTCAGTGGTAGAATGCTTGCCTAGGTATCTAAGATGACTATTGTCTACCACCCTCATAGGTTAAGTCCACTTAAACTCTTATCTGTATATAGTATAGGACGCTTCTGCCATAATAGTTCTCTAGCATGTGCGAGTCCACGATCCCCAGTGGAAATACAGGATCCAAAGGCAAGACGCATGAATCAGTCACACTGTTACACATTAGCAATTCACAAAGTCAAGTAAACATCTCTTTAAAGTTAGAAAATACATAACTAGGGAAGCAGAAATCATAAACCACACATGAAGATTCAGATTAAGTGGAAAAATCAAACTTTTTTCAAACAAGTCCTAAAGCTACAGTAATTAAAATAATTTAACATCATTATAAAACTAGACTAGTGGACGAATGGTACAGAAGAGAGAGCCTAGAAATACTCCTATGCACATTCAGTTTAAAATTGACAAGCTTGCCAAGATAGCCTATACAATGGGCAGAGAAAATTTTCCCTAATAAACAATTTTTGAAAATAATTTATCCACATGCCAAAGAATAAAATTGAACCTTTACCTTATGTATCTTCCATGAAAAGCAACTCACCATGGGTTCAAGGTTTCATTGTCACAAAAATGTAAACTCTAGGAAGAAAACATAGGAAAACATGTATGTGACTCTGACCTCAGCAGTGTCTGTTAAATACGACACCAAAGACAGAAGTACCAACCCAGAATTTAGATAAGTAGTAAAGAATCAAGCCATGCTAAAAGCTGTCTACTTATATCAGGGGAAAGAATTGAAAATGTAGAGGCAATGGGGAGAGTGAGAAGAGGGACTACTTGCCAGTCACATTTCTGATCATGGTAACTTACTTTCAAACTGCTTAAGGAACTCTTTCAATTTGGCTAACAAAAATTTAATTATTTGGCTCTTTCAAATATTTATTTTTTTCTTGAGATCTTTATATATTTTGGAGATCAGACCTTTGTCAGTTGCGGGGTTGGTGAAAATCTTCTCCTAATCAGTAGGTTGCCTTTGTGTCTTAGCGACAGTGTCCTTTGCTTTACAGAAGCTTCTCAGTCTCAGGAGGTCCCATTTATTCAATGAGGTCCTTAATGTCTGTGCTGCTGGGGTTATACATAGGAAGCGATCTCCTGTGCCCATCTGTTGTAGGGTACTTCCCACTTTCTCTTCTATCAGGTTCAATG
>NC_022021.1:62152114-62168753 GCF_000317375.1 Microtus ochrogaster
GAGGAGGGAGGGGACTTAACTGGGGGAGGAGGAGGGAAATTGGGGGCGGTGGCAGGGAAGAGATGGAAATCTTTAATAAATAAATTAATTAATTAAAAAATATTTATTTTTTTAAAAAGATTATACACACACACACACACACACGCACACACCTGTGTGTGGTTATATGTACGTGAGGTCTCATTCACAGATATCAAGATTTAGAAACAGCTTACCCCCATTGATAGGTGATAAAAATGTGGTAGAACTGCCATGTATGAAGCTACACATGAACCTAGAAGACATCACACTAAGCAAAACAAGCTAAACAGAGGGAGCCCTGAAAGAGCATCATATTTAACTTATAAAGGCAGAGAGAAAAATGGTGGATCTCTGCAGTGAAAGAAGAGAAAACTGCGGAGTTTTTCAGTTGGTATAGTTTCCATTAGGCTAAGTTAGTTAATACTAGACATCTGTTAATACAGTTGAACACTTGCAGTTGAAAATGCAGTCCAAGTTGAGGGAGCAGTGATTGTAAGATGGCTGAGAAGATCTTTAGTGATTTAAAGGGCAGCCAAGATAAACTATGCCTCAATAGAAAATAAAGAAAAAAAAAAAAAAAAAAAAAAGGCGGACAAAGTAAAACGGATGCTAAGTAGCCTGCAAAGGCACCAGGACTTATTCCTGGAAGCCATTAATAATGCACTGGATGATTTAAAGATGTATACTTTATTCATGCTAAAAAGAAATTGATGCATTAATTAATTGAAATTTTCATAATTAGCCATGCTTATAAGGGAAGTTGCTGAATTTAATAAAAGTCACTTGATGTCAGGAAAATGTTTTATATTAGTGATGAAGAGGGGACCATAGGCCAGGCCTTGATGACATAGGCCTGAAACCTAGCTACTCAGAAGCCTGAGACAGGAAACAGGAAGATTACAAATTGCTAGCGTGTCACGTGCCTGGGCTACAGAGTGAGTTCAAGTTTCCTGTGCTAGACAGACCCCATGTCAAAATAAACGAAAGTCTAGTGGTACCATGTCAATCCCTAGCAATGATCTTCCATTTCCATCTCTTGAATTCCTTACTTAGTTCTGCCATTTTCAGCTGATGAATCTTAAAGCATTCCCTCCTCGGAGGCCATGGAGCAACAATTCGTGTGATATCTCATCAGTGTAACAGGTGCTCCGCACTGTGCAGTCCAAATACAAACATATATCTTGGTTGCTTAGAGTTTAGATAAATTGGCTCCTCTCCATTTTAAACATTTGAGATGTCAAAAAGGCTAGTTTGCCAATTAATTTTTTAATTAACTACATAGTTTAAAAATAGCCTGGAGGCTACGTAAACAAACGAGAAATTATCTACACTCTCTTACCGTACTAACATAGTGCTGTGTGTGTCACTGTGGTTTGCCCATCTAAGAAGGGGGATAGAAACCTTATGTATTGATGCCATACATACTGGGCTTACATGATTTTGCATTTTGGTGCAATGAAATGTTAATCTCTCGTATAATTTAATAAATATTAAGTGTATAAAGAGTTTAAAATTTGCTAATAAATGTCAGAAAATTCAAATGCTTTGACCAGTTACAATTTGGTGTTGTCATCTTAAAGTGATTAAATTTAGGGTGATATTTTAGACATTTGTTCAATAGTGTCAGCTATGTGTATTTAGTACTGCCTGACAGAACTCAGCAATGAACAAACTGCCCAAAGGAGTTGCAACTGTTGTTCATTTACTCACGTGGTTACTAGTTCACTGACTTTCCCAGATACTTAGTGGATCCAGGGTACAACAACTGCACATATGTAATATAAAATAAAAAACTGACATAAAATAACAAGAGTTCAATATGAATTCAGAGAATCCTGGATCTCTGGTACAAACAAGCTCTGTTACAGTATAAAGGAAAAGTTTGAAATTATTTCATATTAGAAAAATTGAACAATAAATACAACCTTCTACTCATGTTGAACAAGTAGAATCCACAAAAAAAAAAAAAAAGAATATGTGCTTGGGGCAGGAGAGAGGTCTCAGCTGTTAAGAGCATAGGCTGCCCTTCTAGAGGACCTAGATTCAATTCCCAGCATCCACAAGGCAGCTAGCAACCGTCCATTACTCCAAGATCTGACACCCTCACACATACACAATTGCAGGCAAACACCAGTGCACATAAAATAAAAAAAGCAAACATATTTTTAGAAAGAATATATGCCTGATGAAAAATGTAGACAAAATTGAGAAGATATTAGCAAGACTTTATTAAATTGCTCCCAAATCTGCATGCAGGGCATGTTCATTAGAACAAATGCTAGACATCTAACTACAGAATGATTGTAAATTATTATTACCTTTGCTGTTTTTAAAAATGTGAAGCTTTTCCTGAATCTGACTATTTACAAGAAAGTAGCTATTGACTTGAGTCCTTTCACTGAGATGAGGATTAGGAGTCCAGGGCTCTTTTGTCATTCTAAAAATATTTCCAAGTGCTGTGCACATATAAAGATGAATGGTGTTGTTCTATGCTAGTTTAAAGCATGTCAATCAAAAAATAGAATGTTGTGATTGATGTTAAGGGGAGTTGGTGTGTCACCATGGAAAGTTATTTCTGACCTCAGTCTATTAACTCGTAAAAACTAGACAAAAAGGTACAGTTCCTAGAATTGGGGGGATTCAAGGATATATAGATAGCCTTAAATATTCTACAGTAAATACTTCTATTAATTTTTCAAAGTTAACTGAGTTCTATTTCCAGTTCAAGATGATGAGTTCAGTGAATTGAGAATCCAGTACTATTGGGGACAGTATTATCTACTACTGCAGCCTGACAGCAACAGATATAAATTGTGAGTTCCTGAGAAACTGATCTATTAAATATTTCAGATCTCATTAGTGAGTAAATCTAGATAAAACACTGACTCCAAAAATAATTTTAGAATGATGAATCCATTTAAAAATATTTATTTAATGATAAAACACTAATTTTAAAGTACTGTTAAATAAAGTAATGCATTATCTCTTTAAAATTATTTATTTATATTCATCTGTTTGTATGTGTGAATGTGAATCTGGGTGTCTTTGTGTGAGCCTATGTATGTGTGTGAGAGTGTGTGTATGTGTGTCTGAGTGTATTGTCTGTGGGTGTATGCATTCCAGGTATGTTTGTGAAGGTCAGATGAGAACTCGGTGGAGTTTCTTCCAATTATCTGTGATTTGCCAAGATTGAGTTCTGGTCCCCATCTTGCTCAGAAAGAATTTCTACCCTCTGAACCATCTCTCTGTGTTTTTAACATTCATAATGCCAAGCTTTCAAGTCTCAGGCTTTTAACTGAAGCAGAAATTGTAAATAAATCAGGTATATGATTTCTCAGGGTCCGACCTCCCATCCACGAAAGACTTCATTTTCATAAGCACTTTTCATCTTCACCTTTATAGCTGGTAGAATAACTATCAACCTTCAAAGAAAATCAGTTCATTAGCACTGGTCTAAGAACATAACGAAAATTTAAAAACGAGAAGTTTTCCCAACACCAGCCATTGCTCCACCTGCCTGGGATGCTAAGGTAGTGCTCACAGGAACAAGGGCAATCTGCAAGAACTGTATTTCATGCTTCCTATGGCCAACCAAGTGCTTCCTCCTGTATTTTTATAAAACAGATTCAGAGGACACCCCAGATGCTATTTTTACACGTTTAAGGATGAAGGCTTTGTGAGAAAGCTGGATGGAATAGCAGCGTGTTTTCAGAACAAGATGAATCTGCTCTCCCGGGTCTTTCTCTCTCTGCACTTGAGGCTTATGGATCATGTGTAAGCTGATTATGGCTGAGTATTTCATTTTAAGACAAATCTGAAATTTTACCCAGTTGCTCATTCTTTAATGTAAGGCTCAGTAGAGAGCCACTGAGAAACCCTATTTATTTTTAAAATGAATATCTTTTCATATTTTTTCTGGGAAACCTTTGCACATGATATCCCCAGATCCGCAGTTTCTCCATGAAAATTGATCTAGTAAGTAGAAATGCCTTCTAATAGCATTGTGTGTCTAGATGACTGAGGCATTTTTCAAATTAAATATGTCTGGCTTATTTAAACACATTTAAAAATGCCCTTTAAAATATCTCATGTGGTGAGTTTTTGTGTGTGTGTGCATTAACAAAGAAAGCTTGTCTGAGGATCAGAGTGCAGATTTAGCCACACTAGTTAGCCATAGATGCCAGAGAGTGGTGGCACACACCTTTAATCTCACCCAGGAGGCAGAGGCAGAAGGATTGTGTGAGTTCAAGGCCACCCTGAGCTGCTACAAGAGATTGACCCAGTCTAACAGAGAAACAGAGCCAGATAGTGATGGTTTACATGTACCATCTCAGTAATTGGTATTAAAGTCATATGCCTTTAACACCAGAACTGGGAAGGTAGAGACAGGAAAGGATATGGCTTGACAGAGGGAGAAATATAAGATTCTCTCTCTCTCTCTCTCTCTCTCTCTCTCTCTCTCTCTCTCTCTTTCTGGTGGGAGGATACAGTTGCTCAGAATTCAAGCCTGACTTTCGTAGGAAGGCATTTAGTCTGAAGATTCCTAGAGACAGGGTTACCCATTTATTCTGAGTAGAGGTAGGAACTAGTGGCTGACTGCTCTGCTTCTCTGATCTTTCAGGTTGCCTCTATATGTGACTCCAGGTTTTTATTATTCAGACCAATTAGAATTCAAGCTACAGTTTCATTTTAAATTATCTCCCACTTCCCTTCTGTTCCAGCAGAAATGATAATGTATCAATTGCTTGTATCATCAAGGAAAAAGAACATTATGGAAGAAATATAAAGGGCTATTATATTTGTTTATTTTGTAACGAGTAAAAAATAAACCTGTGAATTTACTGTAATTCATAAGGTCTTTTAAGGGTCCTTCCAGGAAAAACTGAAGCTCCGGAGATGAGCTCAAAGCAGCCAGAGCAGGCTCTAATAAACATGGAGCCATGCCATTAGTGAACATAAGGCTGGACTCGCTGTAACGTGAGTCTGGTCCTCCACCAGTAGACACTGTCTTTAAATAGTCATTCTTATCCACCACATATGAGAAAACGGCCCTTTCCTGCAACACTCCTTGGACATTCTAGAAAGCTTATGTGGTTCCAACTTATAAAGCCACCAAGACATTCGTGGGGTAAGAGTGATACATTTCCTTCATTTTCACACCTGTGGGAACAAATCCTTTCATTTCAACGAACATATCACTAAAACAGATGACTACAGATTGCTCTCAGATTTTTTTGCTTATTTTTATTTGTATGAAGAATTCATAAACACATTCTGATGGATGGCAAGCAGTTGAAAATACAAAGTATTTAGAGTTTTAAAAAAAATCTACAGGTTTTCTTCATTTCTAAAGCAGCCCGATGTGGAAAACGTAGCTCACTATGATATTTAGAACTGGAATTCTCCCTATTACCGCATAATATTCCAGTGTGGGTGTATATATCTTCCCCACTGTATTAAAATGCCCATCGTTATATCCTGTTTACCAATTAGTTATGTATTTTATAGACCCTATATTGATGTGAGAATTATAGCAATGACTGATAGGACTTAGCTAATTTGGACACGTCTGAGTTTACCCAGTATGGCATAGGTATTTTGCCATAAGGACTTCTGGGCTAATCGAATCCATCACAAATGTTGTTTATAGGTCTAGTGGGGTTTAAACATCCTACAGAGGAGGAAAGGGGGATGCTCTAGTCCTGGTAGAATGGAGAGAGATTCCGAGACAGTAGGTATGGATATTCCATGCACACACAGATCATTGGAGACCTGAGTCTTGCTGTGCAATGAATAAAGAGCCATCTGGATCAACCCAGTCTAAGGTCTGCTTGTTAAGGTAGTGAATTGAAGGAAAGTTAAATTGTGGGGATAAAAGTATGTGACAAAACCTGTGTGTGTTTGATACAGTTCGTGTACAAGACTCAACTACAAGATGCTTGGAAAAAACCAAGCAGAAAATAAGTAAGGGGGAAATATTGGTGATGGCTGCTACATTGCAGTTGCATCAAAATAACTATAGAAGGCATAATTTCCATTTCAAGCAAATCTTAAGCAAGTTCACTCACATAAAAGAGGCCACACACCTCCACATTTCAAATGGTAATTGCTTCAAACATTCAGAGTGGACAAGAACTAATCTTCAAGCCATGTTCTTACCATTGCCACTGTCAGTCTCCAATCAACAGGGCTCATGGACAGTCCTGGCAGAATAGAAAAGTGGGCCCAAAATGACAGGCTAGACTCAGTATCATGAAGCTCTCTGGTTGGTAGTGGGGAAAAGAGTCTACAGTGAACCTTAATGATAGACATCGTTGTCCTGGATGCCTGTGGATCCACTCCAGTGAAATAGTAGCTGTTGTAAGGATATCTTTGTGACTCATTTGTGAGGAAGGACAAAACAATAATGGAGATATTTCAAGAAAGAGAACTTTAATTCATTTAGTCAGAATATAATAACTGTTGCAGGGAGGGCCTGCTTGTTTGTCCCTGCTGCCCAGAACTGAAATAATCACATAGAAATTGTATTAATTAAATCATTGCTTGGCTCATTAGCTCTAACTTCTTATTGGCTAACTCTTACATCCTAATTTAACCCATTTCTGTTAATCTGTGTATCACCCCGAGGTCGTGGCCTACCTGCAAAGTTCCAGCATGTCTATCTCTGGCAGTGGATCCATGGCGTCTCTCCAGCTCTGCCTTCTTCCTCCCAGAATTCAGTTCTGGCTTCCCTGCCTATCTAAGTTCTGCCCTATCAACAGGCCGGGGCAGTTTCTTTATTCATTAACCAATGAAAGCAGCACATAGACAGAAAGACCTCCCACCCCAAATAACTATGAGTGTAAATTAGTTTTCCAACATGGTTACTAATACATTTGTTAATAATACATAATTCTCTGTGTATGGGTATGTGTGTCAATGATTCTGAAAAATACCTGATGTAAACAACGTATAAAAAAGAAAAGTATATTTTAGCCTAGTGTTTTCAGAGACTTCAGCTCAGGGTCATTTGGCTTTAGTCTTAGGCCTGTGACAAGGCAGAAGCAAAAGCTATCTTCTGGACACTACGTGGCTATTACACACATGAAGTCAGAACAGCTGAGGCTATCTGCACTAACGGCTTTGGCTGGGATGATGCTCATCAGTGCCATTCTTATACGAGAAGCTGTTGGCAGTTAATGGCCACTGGAGGGTGGAAAATTAGTGAGGTTTGGGGATATCACCACTGGTAAACTACCCATCTTCCAATAGATGTCTTCACCCCCCTTCCATCAAATGGGATTAGTAGGCTACTTAAAAAAATTAAAAGAGGACATGAAATTTGGAAACGGATCAGCTGGGGAGGATGCTAAGGAGCTGTAGAAGAGAATGATAGGAAGTATGGCCATATGTCTTTGTATGCATGTACGAAATTTTCAAATAATAAAATTTTTTAAAGAAAAATAAAAAGAGGGGTGCTCCAAAAATCAAATATGAATATGAAGCAATGCAAATAAAAAAATTAAAATGAAACATAGCAGAAGAAAACAGGTCACCTCATAGCAGCGATGAAAAGCAAAATAAAGGGGTTAGATCAAGGCTCAGTCACATGCTTCCACTAATTAGAGTTTGCCTACTGATAGCCCACTGACTACAAACTTATCAGAGGATCTAATCATCTTTCAATTACACCACCAGCTGTGAACCGATACTTTAGGACATGAGCTTTTGGGCGAGACACTCTCAGTTAAACCATAACAACTCAGCAATCATTTTGTCACACTGTAGTGGGCAAGCTAAAGTGTCACAATATGTTCTTGGAGGGACAGGTTGGTAGAGGTTTTTATAAATTTCTCCATGGAATCATCAACTTTTGTTTTATTCTGAAATGAATTACACACACACACACACACACACACAAAACTAACATGTTAGAATCAAGTGACAGTGTCAAATTCCTAGACTGTAAAATTATTCACTTGACAACAAGATAATTAGTAGTTTTATAAAAATTATCGAATTTGATTTGAACATCTGGATTGCCAAGTAATGAGTCGTTGAATCACAATATTATGAAATGATCACCTTCAAATTGCACACCTGTGATAAAACCCAATGATACTCCTCTATCCCCATTATCATTTATGCATGTGAGAGCTAGAGGAATCAGATTTCATAATTGCTTGAAGGCAACAAAATTCTTTCATTATCTGACAGAACCTCTGTAGACATTAAATAACAATTCCCCAATCCACTCTTGTTTTAGCTTCAAGCTACCTGATATCTGCTTGCAGTTTCCATATTCTATACATGGCTCACATAAAACCAATCCATTCATGTCTTCTTGTGTCTTGTTAATTTTAGAGTAATTTACATATCAGACCTTCATTCATTTTATGGATAACACTGTTCTATTTCACCCATTGACTGTTTTTTCAATTATTCACTTATGTGTTATCAATCATTCAGTGCAGCGAGCAGTTTAAATACATCTTCAGAAAAGTTAACTCTGGGTTCTCTTTGAAAGCTGAAAATGCCATCCTCTGATATTCTGTCCCTTTAAAGCCCTCATTAAAAAGTTTTTGTATATTTATGGTGAAACTTTAGAGCTGAACTTTGGGATGAATATACTGGAAGTTAATTACGTGATTCACTACTATCAAATGATATACAATTAACCGTATATGACTGGGAATCTCATCATACCTTTATTGAGGAGGAAGTCATAAAACAGGGATCATGTGAATTCATTATTATTTAATACCTTTTATTTTGAATGCCATGATTGATATTACCTAAATGAAGTTTCAGGCTTGTTTAGAAGTACAGGCATAAAAATTCCATCTACTCTCCATTAGTATGTATCACCAGTATCTCTAGCAAAGACACAAAAGCACACATATTTTGTAGATGATATTGTATTGTACACAACCCAAGCACATCTTCAATCTGTTTTAAAGTTAAATTTAACTTTGAAAGTTAGCATATAAATTAAGAGTGTTGCATAGTATTTCCATGAATACTTTGTTTTTGTTGACTACTAATTAACCAAAAGTTCTGGGAGGTATAGACAGGGTTTGCAAAGGTAGATTTAGTTTTTTTTTTTTTTTGATTCATACATTCAGCCTTGGATTTGCAAGAGAACTCTCATAAACTTAAAATTCATAACTCACTATGCTTCAGTTAATTATCCTCTGATGGTAAATTTTTTGTTTCCTCATAATTATCAAATATAGTAAATCAGTATGAAATATTTCTGATAAGATTTTTACTCTCTGGGGTACACTAAGTTTTTCAGTAAATTTTTAGATATATCTTTGACTGGTTTTGAAATATGAATGACATGTGTTAGTGTGGTCTTTAAATGTTTTGTTTCTTTAATAATGGTGCATTGGCTCCTTGTTTTCTGTACAAAACATATTTGGTAACTTATTATTAGGTTCACTTAACTTTTTTTGGGCAAAACATTTTCTTCCTGTTTTACTTGCTCCTGTGAAGAATGGTTTCCCTAAATTGGAAAGGGGGTGAAGACATCATATCCTTTGGAAGAATTACACTTAGACCATTAAGTTTCATTTAGCAGTTATTTTCCAATACGGGTTCAGTAAATATTTCTAATATTGTTAAACACTTTTTAAGAATTTCCAAAGAGAAAAAAAAGTGGCTTAAAGACTTTCAGAAAAAGTTAATTCACAAAGGAAGCTTGTATTTTATGAGGCTTTCCTGAATTACAGAAATTAAAGCTGGAAGGACACATTAAGCCATTCAGCTTGCTCCCCAGAGTATAGCACTGCCCCTTGAAGACCAAGTACTAGGGCTTTTCTAGAAAGGAAACATTAAAACTCTGCTGCAATCGAGATAGTGAATTTGTAATTTATGAACAATAAAGGTTTTCCTCCTCAGATACTAATACCACTGCATTGTTAAAGTCTGCCCAAAGCATTGCTAAAGTGATTAGGAAAAGTCAAGAAGGGTCTTTGCTAAGTTACTTCCTAATGAAATAAAAAGCTTCTTATGCAATTATTCCAGAAGGAAATGAAAATGAACCCTTAATTCCTCCTTGTGCTACCCATATCAAGCTTCTGCTCTTTGTCCCCCCAAAATACAATTTCAGTGTTTTATTACTTATTGGTAGTATTTCCTCCATGGGTGGATATTTTCTATTAATTCCTCTTATTTATTTGAGAGCATATGAATGGCTCTTAGAAAGATAGAACTTGAGCTACTAACTTGGCAAGTGTGTAAGATAACCCTCAGAAGGACCAGCATCATTAAATATCTCAGGGTCTTACAAACATTTCTTTGTTTAAAAAATTACACCATAGCTGAACCTAGAAGTTCATTCCTTGCTTTTAGATTTTGAAAGAATTCCCTTAGAATATTCTGAGTTTCATTAGTATCTGTTGTAGTGTTTCCCTGTTTATCTCTGACTCTGTTAATTTGGATCTTCTCTCCACCCCCTTTTCTTTCTTTTCATTAGTTGGACCAAGAGCCTGCCAATCTTTTTGGTTGTTGATGTAGGTTGTTTTCTTACAGTAGGCAAATGTTGACTGCTGAGAGCAGGAGAGTCCTTCCCAGGGAAGAGCAAACCAATATTTCGTCTAATACAAATTTTCAGCCCTGAAAATACAAATAAAAGTAACACTATAGAGAGCAGGTTGTATTTATGTATTTAAAAGGACCATATGAGAAGTTTTGGAGAGAGAAAAGGGAAGAGGAAATGATGTATTATATTATAAAAAAGAAATCCACAAAAAAAAAATAGTTAAAAAAATACAACCACCCACAGGGCAGAAAACCCTGCCATCTCTTAGGACTGGAAGGGAAGGTTGGAGGGAGGAGGGTGAGTGGGGGAGTAGAAGGGAAATGGAAGGAGTGGAGGAAGTGGAAATTTTAAAAGGTATTATTTATAAAGCAATAAAAAAAGAAAAAGAAAAAAATACAGCCATAATATCATCTGAAAATATACTTGATACTTGTAGAATTTATTTCATAAATAAACTTCCCTTAGTTTGTTGGTGTATTTTGAGACAGTCCCACCATGTACAAGAAGGTAACTTGGAACGCCATATATAACACAAGTTTTTGCACTCATGATTCTTCTGACTGCAGCTTCCGAAGTGCTGAGATTACTGGTATGGGCTATGCACATAGTTACCGATCAGTTTTCCTGAGACATGGTTCTTGACATAATGGTTCTGTAGACAAACTCAGAAAATTATTTAATACTGATTCTTACATATGCACCATGTACAGTGTCAATCAGTAACTTAAAGACAAAAAGACTACAATAAAGCAAAAGCTTGAATTTGAGAAGCCAAATATTTATTTAAGGGTTTTGTTTTTGTTGTTTTTTCAAGGCGACTATTGTGGAATACTCTATCAAAATGTTGCTTTAGACTGACAACACTTTGGCCTTTGTATAAATATTTTGGGCCAAGTGGCCTCTACTAGAGATGTAAGTTATCATATGAAACAATGTCTGATATTTTTTAATATCAGTGATACCATAGAAGCAAACACTGAAGGAGTACCAAACTAATAAAATAAGTCATTTCAAAGCACAGCAACTGTCCACAGGTTTCTTCTTCTTTTGCTCAGCTTCTATTTATTCTCAACGTTTTCTACAAATTTATTGTGAGACCATGGCGGGGGAAAGCACTGACTGTCTTGGGCACAGTGATAATAGATGTCTATTTCTCAACACCACAGGGATTTTTCTCACTTTTGAATACACTGAAGCTAAGCACTCTCTTGTGTTTTCTCTTTGTATTTATTCACCTAGCTGTCTAACCAACTCCTGACCTCTCATTAGGTCTCATTTTCAGTTGGTAAATATGAGCACACTGACATTAGTAGGGTAGGCCATTTTCTAAAGTCACCATTTTATTTTTCTACTTTCTGTTTAATAAAGGTCAGGAACTGGAGGACTGAAACAACTGATTCCCCCCTCTTTCCTCCTCCTCCTCCTCCAAATCTATAGAAGTCTTCAGGTTCCAAATAAATGATGTGGTCTCAATTGCTGTTTTCTAGGTCAATGAAGTCTGGCAAAGATTACTTTTAAGTTTTTGTATTACTAAAACATACACAGAACAATTCTAACACATAAGAATAAGAAGACAGCATGTTACAGCTCTGTAGTACAACTCGAAATAAGATATAATGATAACTCTGTTATTGGCTTTTTTGCTCAGGATTGCTTTGGCTATCTGGAGTTTCTTGAACTTCCACATGAATTTCAAGATTTTTTGTGTAAAAAATGGCATTGGAATTTTGATGGGGATTTTGAATCTGGAGATTACTTTTGTAGTTTGGCTGTTAATCTGAAATTAATTCTTTCAATCCATCATGTACGATCCTCTTTTAAAATAAAAATTTCAGTAAGAAAAAAAAAGAATAAGAAGACAGTTTCTTTATCTTAAACAAAATAATGTAGCAATAGCAACCATATAAAACATTATTAGTTGTGTGTGACAGTATTAAAATTATTTAATTTCTTATGTATCAATATCTCAAATTCTTAATACAAAGCTATTATTCTAGGATGAATATCCTTAGAATCTATCAATTGTCTACTTGAATTATAAATTGAGTTTTATTTCCTCTAGCCAATTAAGATGGATAAATGGATTGGCATCGCCACCAGCCTGCAAAAACAAGAAAGCAAAATATGAAATTTCAGTGTTTTTCACAGTTCTACACAAGACACTGATGCTAAGAGACAGACATTAGCAATGAGAAGTTTATCACTTTCCAGTCTTGTCCCTTGAAAGAGGGAGGTATGCAGGGATGTAGGATGTAAGAAAATAACCTATGCATTTTGTTTGAGGCCAAAGCTGTCCTCCTAAACTAAGAAGTCAGAGAAAAGACTTGGAAAGACCAAGGTGAAGTGTCTCTGGAGGACTAGAAAGAAAACACTGCACAAGCAAGATCTACAGAGGATAGCCCAAACAGTTTTTAGAACACTAATCATCACATGCATGCATAAAGAACTTCTGAAATTATTTGAGGGACAATATTCATTCATAGACCAGGTCCCACAAAAACCACTGTTTCTACACACCAGACCGGAGAAACTCGTGTAGTATTTAGTAGAGGACTCTGATCTTGAAAGTGCAGATCAATTAGTTTTGAGATATGCACTTCTCAAAAACACCTTAAAAATCGTAAGTCATTACCAAAGCGATTGAACTACTTCCAAGTAACTTCGCAGCCAAGAACAAAGTTCAAGAACACAAAGTCTCCCTCACCTAACAAGACAAATTTCACAACTTTTGGAATCTACTCAAGAAGTAGAAAAGCAAAGAATTAAAACATAACCTAAAATGAGAATAGTCTATTGACCCTGGCACAGAGATGAGACAGTGCTATGATTGTCAGAAAGGACATTAATATAGTTATTTAAACTGTGTTCTGTATGTTTGAAAATTAAGTAGTGATAGGAAAGATATAAAGAAATGTTACAAATATAATTTTAAAACACAATAAAGCTTCACTGTAAGGATAATGTCAAGTGATTTAGTATATCCACACTTGGAGTCTCCAAAAAAGAAGGTGAGGAAAACAAAAGGTAAAAAACAAAAATAGTGAAATAATAATCTGAATCTAACAAAGACAATGACCTCAAAATCTAGAAAATGAGAAGAAAAGTACATTTGAGCATTTCTTTAAATAATTGATTTTTTAAAAAGAGCCTCTTTTTTAAATTTATTCTTTGAGAATTTCAGACATGTATACAATGTATTTTTATCTGTCAATTCGCTATTCTCTCCAGCTCCTCCTAGACATCCCTGACCAAGCTCCCCTCCTAACTTCATGTCTGCCTTTCGTAATGCTCTCAGACCAATCACTATTGTTTGTGTATATATTTGTGTTGAGACAGCTTCTGAAGCCTACTGTAGATTACTTCCCCAAAGAAAATGGGCTCTTCTATCCCAGCACCCTACACCTGTCACAATCCCCCAGTTAGAGATGGGAGCATCGTGATTCATTTCCCCTCCATCCATGTTGGAATGTTGACTGGCTTGATCTTGTGTAGATCTTGCACAGGCAGTCACACCTGCTACAAATCTGTAAATAGAATGGCCCTGTCTTGTTAAGAACACTTCACGACAGTCTGCCTGAGACTCCGGCTGTTAGATGCTTTCCACCCCCTCTTCCACAACATTCCTTTAGGCATGTGGAAAGATGTGTGACATTTAGGGCCGTGCACTCCACAAATAGAGGACAGAATCGTAAAAGACAGCAGAGGCCAGGGAAAATACAAATGAACAAAGGAACAAAAACAAGATGAAGAAAATTCACATTGGAAACCAAACAAATAAGACAGTGGAATAGCATCTTTAAAGTTCTTAGAGAAAAATCTATTAGCATGCAGTTCTAGACCCAACAAAAAAATATCTCACAAAACACTAAGGCAAAATATGGAAGCATACAAGATGGAAGAACCAAAACTCCGAAATATAAGGAAGAATTTCAGGCAACATTAAATGATATATTGGTATGTAGCTTGATAAAAAAAATTTCTGGATATATATATAAAGGAACAAGGAATATTAGAAATCATAATTAGGCAAATATTGCACATTTTCTTTATTTTTGCTTAAGTCACCTAATTGTTTAATTAAATGATTAATTCAAAGTAATAAAATACATCAGATTTATCACATAAATTCCACAAGAACACAACGGCTGAGAAAAAAATGAGAGAACACTACTTGGGCTGTATTTTAAAAAATCACTTAAAGACAGACTGTGATAAGTTAAATATGTGTAATATTCAGTTTAACAAAGTTGAGTGGCAGAGTTATAACTGGTCACCCAATAAAGGGAATAAGATAGGGTCATCAAAACTAAACAAAATAAGTGATAAAATGAAGGGAAAGGAGCAAAAGATGGAATATATTAAGACTAACAAAAATATGACATTTGTGAAGCAGTTATATAATCAATGACCACACTGTAAATACTTTAAACAATTGGAAACAAACTCAGCTAAATCTCACCTACCAGATATGTACTCAATTGTGAAGACACACATAAGTTAGCATTAAGAGAGTTAAAAAAAAAAGTTTACTCATCCATGTACCTAAAGCAAATGAGAGTGGATCTATTTAGAAAAATAGAATTTACATTAAAGAACTTTGTCAGGGTTGTTGTGGGGATTTCATAATGAAGAAAGGATAAATTAGCTCTTTAAAACATAGGCAGCCATTGTTCTTGAGTTCTCAGTAGTCCTCATTGTCCGCTATGTAAGTCCGGTTTTATCCCATGCTTTTTCAGACCCAGGCTAGCTGGTCTTGGTGAATTCCCGAAAGATCATCCCCATTGTCTCAGTGTGTGGGTGTACCCCTCGCGGTCCTGAGTTCCTTGCTCGTGTTCCCCCTCCTTCTGCTCCTGATTTGGACCTTGAGATTTCTGTCCGGTGCTCCAATGTGGGTCTCTGTCTCCTTTCATCGCCTGATGAAGGTTAATATTCAGGGGGATGCCTATATGTTTGTCTTTGGATTCACCTTCTAATTTAGCTTCTCTAGGATCGCGAATTATAAGCTCACTGTCCTTTACATAGCGGACAATGAGGACTACTGAGAACTCAAGAACAATGGCAATGGGTTTTTGATCCTACTGCACGTGCTGGCTTTGGAGGGGGCCTGGGCAGTTTGGATGCTCAACTTACTAAACCTGGATGGAGGTGGGCGGTCCTTGGACTTCCCACAGGTCAGGGAACCCTGATTGCTCTTCAAGCTGATGAGGGAGAGGGACTTGATAGGGGGAGGGGGAGGGAAATGGGAGGCAGTGGCGGGGAGGAGGCAGAAATCCTTAATAAATAAATAAATAAAAAATAAAACCAATTACTATTGTTCAAAAAAAAAAAAAATAGGCAGCCAGAGCTGCTACTGTATCCGGAACAGGGGGTGGGAATTGCATAAGTAAGCAGTTTAACAAAAAGCTAAGACAACCAATTAGCTGGAGGGGATGGCTTGCATAAGCATGTAGTTTAACAGAAGGGCCATCTTGACCTCAGGATTTTAGGATAGCTTTGAGTAGTTTTCT
This sequence comes from Microtus ochrogaster, assembly GCF_000317375.1. Lineage (NCBI taxonomy): Eukaryota > Metazoa > Chordata > Mammalia > Rodentia > Cricetidae > Microtus > Microtus ochrogaster. The sequence goes on from NC_022021.1 coordinate 62,168,168, forward strand.
ATGGGCTTTTGATGGAGGAGGGCCATCTTTCTATCTGTTGTTTCATTGGTTAAGTAATAAAGAAACTGCTTGGCCTCTGATAGGACAGAAAATTAGGTAGGCGGAGTAGACAGAACAGAATGCTGGGAGAAAGAAGCTGAGTCAGGAAGTCGCCATGATTCTCTCACTCCAGACAGAAGCAGGTTAAGATCTTTCCTGGTAAGCGCACCTCATGGTGCTACACAGAATATTAGAAATGGGTTAGATGGATATTTAAGAGCTAGCCAATAAGAGGCTGGAACTAATGGGCCAGGCAGGGTTTAAAAGAATACAGTTTCCGTGTAATTATTTCAGGTATAAAGCCAGCCGTGCGGGTGGCCAGGCGCCAGGAACATAGCCTGCCGCTCTTATTACAATAGGCTTTCCCATCAAGATGATCAAATTCTAGTTAAATAAGATGGAGGAAGCTCTGCACTGTCTTGACTGGTTATAATAGAAGATTAAGAAGCTTTGGCAGTCTTGACACTGTTAGCCATCATAACCTAACTAATATCTATCAGATGTGGTACTCAGTAACAATAGACCGTGTGTGTGTGTGTGTGTGTGT
>NC_022021.1:62168873-62186748 GCF_000317375.1 Microtus ochrogaster
GAGAGAGAGAGAGAGAGAGAGAGAGGGCGCACAGGTGTGGACGTCAAAGGCCAGATGTAGGGAATCTGTTCCTTCCTTCAATCAAGAGACCCATAGGATTAAACACGAGCTGCTAGGCTTGTTCAACAAATGCTTGTACCCACTGAGTCATCTTGCCAAATTAGAAAACTGAATTGAATTTTAAACAATTACAATCAATTCAGATTTTAAAATACTCTTATTGTTCTGAAACAGAGCAATAAAAAACATATTTTTAAACTTCAGTTTTATATTGCGTTGGTGCTGGGGTTTTGACCCATGGCTCCTGCTAAAGCACATACTTTACTGTTGATGTAGAGTCTGTGCAATCTTCACTTTTAAGTTTTCATAGAATTTCTTGACATTTTAATTTTAGTGGTTGGAGAGATTGCTCAGTGGTTAAGCGTGCCTATGTGATGGATAATAACCCTCTGTAACTCCACGTCCCAGGGATCCAGCATCCTCTTCTTGCCTCTTTGGTCACCCAACCTCACACCAGATGCAGAGGAAAATATGTATGCATGACAAATACAAATAAATTTATATATTTTTAATTTTAAAACATATTAATAAGCATTTATTCTAATTTTCTATAAAAAAGAAAATCCCCCTAAAATGAGTTTCTTTACACATCTTAAAGATGACACCTATAAAGTCTGAAAATAAATCTGCTGATAAAGATACATTGGCTATTTCAAGTATGTGCCTGGTCTGAAAACAAAGGCATTTCATGCCATGTTAAAAAGCCAGAGTCAAAGCAAGAGTGAACAAGGGATATGTTCACTCAGTACTATCCCTCAGCATGTGGGGGATATTCTTATCAATACTAACTTGGGGGTTAGGAACACCACTAAAATAAGATGTGTTAATTTATTAGTTTTGATCAATGTTTTTGGGTTTCAGAAAAAAAATAAAACTGCTTAGACTATCTTCCCACATTCTTTTCTTGGATACAGACTGCTATTTTCTAGAGGCCGTCTCAGTGCTCCGAGATTTAATGCCATCGTCTTATCTGCCGCAAAGGTGAAACAGGGATGAAATTGGCAATAGCTTGAAAGGAACAAGTTGAGCAGGGGAGTGAGCAAATTTAAGATTGGGTTGACTTTAAAGTCACAAATTAACTTAAAAGCTAACTTGTAATAGTATGTAGGGGCAACTCCTTCAGTAAATTCTGCCTGAGCCCTGCAGTTCAGCCAAAAGCTGGAGGGGGTGCTTTTTTTTTTTTTTTTCTTTTCTCCCTCCGGTCCCAGCAAATGTTTACAACAGAGCATAACTTTGCCATGCAGTGTGTGAGCCTCAGACAGCCCACATTTTGGAACACGGGGAGACTGGCGTGGCAGATTTTAGAGCTAAGGAGACCCTGCTATCCGCCACCGCAGGCAGGACGTCTAGAACTGTGTTCTAGTGTTATGGTGCTGTAGTTAACCCTCACCCAAGCATTAGGATACAGATTTTATTTCCCTCCTTAAAGTCAGTTTTATGTCTCTACTTAAAGACAAGCACCCTGGGGCCTGGGGGAACCCAGTGATTTGGTGGCTCAGAAGCTAGGAAGCAGCAAGAGCCTTTGCCCAGAGGCACAAAGGCCTGGGTTTGATCCATAATGCTGCAAAACAGACAAAAACATTATTTTGTACCATGGGGTTTGGGGTTTATGGCAGAAGCTTTGTCACAGTGTAGTGGCAAAATAATGACGATTTTCCTGTTCTTTTAGTGTGTAGTTATTGACTTGTTTGGGGACTGGTCATTTCTGTTCTAGTCAACTTGACTCACAGAGTTCTTAGAGTAAGTGCAGAAACACTTTTATGTCTTCTACCCACTTTCCAACAAAGATGCTTATTAGGAGGAGATCAGGAACAGTGCATGATGTCATAGGTTTCCGAGAGTCTGATACTTAGGTCTTTTTTCCTGTTTAGGTTGGCTCTCTTGATTTCTTGCTTTTAATAAATATACCCTCAGCTTATTATGATAATTAATGAAGATGTCCCAGAAAATAAATGTTTTCCCTAAGTAGATGCTTTTGAGACAGTAATAAATAACTATGTTACTTTAAATTTTCATAACAAGCTTGTCACATGCAAGAAATGCACCATAAATTATACATACTCATCATTAGTAATGTATAGACTATCCAGTGTCAGAAGTACTAAGGAGAGAGTGCCTTAAAATAGCCCTCGTGGTTGTAGCTGGATTGTGTGCTCATTGTACTGCCAGTATATTGGATACCTCTGGTCAGTAAGAACTCTTTCTTTCATATAATCAACTCCTACTTTTTAACAACTTTACAGGGATTAGAAGCTGCTCCTTTTGGTCAACTGAAGCAGAGTTTCAGTGGGTTAACTGGCACCCTTGCTTACAAAACTGTTCATATCCTCAGACTTCACAGCCCTAGTAGAGGCTGGCTCTGGAATAAGTCTCACATTACAAGGGGATTAGATTTGTAGAAATCCTGTAACTCAATCGGTACCTGCCTATTCTCTCCTGGCGTCGGGCTGCCTGCACTGCTTTGCTCGGTAGACATACCTGGCATTCCACCCATGCCTCCTCACTTACAAAGTGAATTGGAGCCAGCCTAGCAAAACATTGGGGTATTGTTGGAAGGAGCAAGCCCTTTGACAGCCAGGCAAAGTGTGAAGTCGGACTTGCAACGTCCTGTGCCCTTTGCTGAAGGGTCCATGCAGCTCTCCCTTCCCTGTATCCTACACCGAGGTTGAAATGCAGCTTTACCATTTGAAATGCAGTAATAGTCAATAAAATGCAATTTCTCTCCAAAAGTAAGAGGGAGAGAGTTGCTGACTGCCTTGCCTCCTCCCTGCCCCCAACTCCCCACCACTAGCCTTCTCCCTTAGCCTCTAGGCTTCCTATCCTAACAGTGTACCTTGACAAACATGTTTACACTCAGAGGTGGGGAAACAAAAGCAAGCACCACGCACAACACAAACAGTCTTGGCACTGGGTCCTAAAAGCATCAGTGGACCATTTTCTGGGAGCAGTGCCAATCGCAATACGCGCTGCTTTTTTTTTTTTTTTTTTTTTTTTTTTTTTTTTTTTTTTTTAACACACATCCCAAGTTCTCGGGCAAGAATCATTCATTAAACAATTAGCATGTTACCTTGTTAAGAATCTTTAAGACTAAGGTGAGGTTTTCATTCAGGAAGCCCACAGACTGTTTAGCATCTTTTTCTAATTAAGCATTAATCCCTCCCAGGAAGAATGAGTCCGTCAAGCAAAAGAACTTTCAAAGATAAGGGACTTCTCTTTTGTAAACTGCAATTAACAGCTTTTAGCGGCAAGGCTGGCTGTGCTCCTCCACGCAGCTGAGACGATCCCAGTGACTTTTATTTCTTGCTCCTTATGCAACTGGCCACGCTCAGGAAATAAAAATACGACAGAAGATGAGCCATAAAAACCGCAAATGGAACAAAAAGCCTGTCACTTACAATGTAATCGTATACAAAGTCTTCCTTACAGGACGTTTTTCCCACTGCGTCAAATACACTCTCTCCCCCTGGAAGCATTCTCTCTCACAGACACTCAAGCTGTGTCACCAACCCTCATTCTGTGCACCTTTTAAAAAAAAAATATTAAAAAAGGTCATTTTGTAGTTGTTTTTAGAAACAAATGAAGAAAAGTCTTAAAGCTTTACAATTTTGTACCATTCAAATACTTATTTCTAGTATTTACCAGCCAAATTAAAGATAAAATCTTCATCCCTTCCTGTGAGACTGGGGTTGAGCGTAGCCACCTGTAGCAGTCACGGTCCCTATAGGTACTTACATCAGTTCTGGTGACAAACTGCCAGCTGTTTCTTGAAAGTTCTCTGGGTTCATCATTTTCCAAAGGAGCAGAAGACAGAAACCATAGGAAGCCAGTCTATGCCACTCACGAAAGTGAGCAACAGTAGTGGCTCTTTTGTTTGTTTGCTTGATGCGTGAAGAACAGTTTGCTGCTGGAGCCTCTGGGTTGACTGAGAGAGCAGTTTCAATTGCAGAGCAGCTTTTTAGGATTTTATATTTTCATGATCTAATCAATTTATTTTATAAGAGTCTTATTATATAGCCCAGGCTAGCCTCTAATTTATCATCGTCCTGGTTCAGCCTCCTGGGTAGGGGGATTATATCTCGTACCCTCATAGCCATCTGGGGATTTAGACCTAGGACCTTAAAAACAGTCCAATCCAATCTCCTTAGCTGATAAAAGTCTTAACTAAAGCTAACAAAGGAACGCTATTTTTCCAAGGTTACACGTTACTTACAAAATAGAAGATAGAACACCACCTTACTCCCCTGTCTAAAATTTTTTCTCTTTGGCAAGTCGCTCTAGCTATGAGAAGACTTTGCTTCATTGACAAATTATGAGTAATGATTCTTGGAGACAGCGGGCTTTCCTCTTGTTGATATATCCATTAAAAAAAAAAAACAACCTCATATTAAGAAAACACTCCAGCTGGGTGGTGGTAGTAGCACACAGCTGGCTTTAATTCCAGCACTTGGAAGGCAGAGGCAGGTGGATCTTAGTGAGTTCGATGTTAGCCTGGTCTAAAAAGCAAACTCCAGTGCACCCAGGACTGTTATACAAAGAAACCCTGTCTTGATAGAAAAAAGAAAGAGAGCGAGAGAGAGAGAGAGAGAGAGAGAGAGAGAGAGAGAGAGAAGAAAAAACAAAAACAAAATTTCTCCAGGCCCTGTAAAAAAGTGACTGGTATTGGGTAGAAAGACAATAAGCCAGCAGCAATATCTTAGAAGGTAGAACAAGGCAGAATGGGAAGTTCGTTGTAGACTGAAATTTCTGTCCCACCCAGTACCACAGCCATTCAGTCCCAAATAAGCACACAGAGGCTTACATTAATTATAAACTGTTTGACCTATTGCTCAGGCTTATTACTAAATACTTCTTACAACTTAAATTAACCCATAATTCTTACCTATCTTTAGCCATGTGGCTTGGCACCTTTTCCCAGTAAGGCATTCTCATCTTGCTTCCTCTGCTTCAGGATGGTGACTGCCTCTTTTCCTTTCCTCTTACCAGACTTTTCTTAGTCTCGTTGCCCCACCTATACTTCCTGCCTGGCTACTGGCCAATCAGCGTTTGATTAAACTAATACAGGTGACAAATCTTTACAGTGTGCAAGAGTGTGCAAAACACTAAAACAAGAGCTCTAAACAGGAGCTTGGCATATGCAGTCAGAAAAAAGAAAAACAATTATAGGTCTGCACCTACTTGGTATCTTATAGTTAAATTGAGTGCTAAACATTGGTGAGATTGTATTGGTTCCATTTATGGTTAAATATTTGATGATAGCACATGGAAGGATGGCATGAAAAACAAGTTTCTCTACAGCTACACACAACGTCACACACACAGCATTGTGTAAAAGGTGAGCCTACAGTAAACCATAACCTTCATCATTAAGTCATATGGTTATTTGGGCTTTAAATCCTCTGGATTCAGTTTAAGACCCAAGTCCTTAATGGCTTTCAAACATTTCTATTCTTACATTTTCCCAGAACTTACTATGACAATTTCTCACAAATGTATCAGAAAAGTGGATCAGAAAATTCCTGATAAAAAAGAATTTACTAACTTCTCAGAAAAAAAAAAAACAACTTTCCTGAGTAGTTCTTAAGATTTCTCGAGAGCAGACAGAGAAATGTGACGACAGAAAGCACCAAAAAGATGAACGCGGCATGGAACGATCCCTGGGGTGACTAATGACCAGCTAGAGCTATCTTGAAGGATACCAGACTCAATGTAGGGCCAACTTCAGTGCTACCTGTTTATGAGTTCTTAAATGAATACTTTAATGTCCAATTCCTCACATCTTAAAATTATTGACTTCAGAGAAAGAATGAATGGTAAGTATACATGGAAAAATAATAATGATGTTACATGACTTCAATGTGCCATTGTGTTAGCTCAAGATCATGAAATGTAGCAATGAGATGCTAATTACACTCTCCAATTTTTATTTCCATTTTCACCTCTATCCTGATCAATGAAATCCTCATATTTCTTTTCTGTCTTAATTAAATAAACAAATGGGGAAGCTGTGATTTGAAAAGTGTGTCCACAAAGGGAGAAGTGGCACATCCCTTCCTGCTTGGTCAGTAGAGGTGAGGCTGTAGGCTAATGCTGCCTGAAAGCCCTCTGATGGCAGGACTTGTGGCTCATTAACATACTCTCATTACAGCTCTCTGAGGTTATTATGAATGCACTGATCCCGAAAATGGATTCAGAATAATTAAGTTTCTTTACCCAGTTTACATCCTCATATAGACTCCACTAAGAGATTACTCTGTGCAGCGATCTGTATTTCTTCCATTTTTTCTTTTTAAGAGATATTATAGAATAATGATTATAAACAGGAAAAAATCTAGCTTTGTGCTAGAGGATTATTTCCCTGGGTTATCACTGTGTTCTCTTCTAAAACCACAATACTCCTGCTGGGCAGTGGTGGCTCATGCCTTTAATCCCAGCACTCGGGTGGCAGAGGCAGGCAGATCTCTCTGAGTTCAAGGCCAGCCTGGTCTACAAGAGCTAGTGCCAGGAAAGGCACCAAAGCTACAGAGAAACCCTGCCTCAAAAAAAAAAAAAAAAAAAAAGCAAACCAAACAACAAAAATCAGGGTCTACCATTGTTCTACAAGTAGGTATTATACATTAGTTAGTTTTGAGGATATTAAGTTATTAAAGTAGAAAATTAGATTAATGTTTTCTGGATATATTTCATGAGACTTACTCTACATACAATATTATCTGCTGTCTACCCTAATTAACTCTGCTTTTCTTCTTTACTATATTAGAGATATTCCATGACAAACAAGGCATCAACTAATAACTAAAAATATTAGACGGAGATGGAGAAAAGTAACAAAGTGTTATAAAGAACATGTAAAAATGAAAAAAGAACTACAACCATGAGTTATGATAGTAATTGTATTTGCATATGTTTTAGGAAAATATTTTCCACCTTATTTACAAACCTTTTCTGAGAATAGAAAACAGAAGCACATAAGTAGCAAATGACCCACCAGAAAGATATGTTATCTTCTGCTTTTTTTCATATATCCATTGACATATTGTAATTCACCCCATCATTTCAGACACTTATTGAGAAGCAAGAAATCAGCATTCCCCATGCCATTATAACAGATCTTTCAGTGATGTAGATCAATCACTTAAAGAGTAAGAATTCCAAACAAAGATATAGTTTCACCATATATCTAATCATGGCAGTCTTAATAACACCATATATTCTAAAAGTAGCTCATCGTGGATCAACTGAAGTTTCTCACACTTAAAACCAGTTATACCAGCCATTTTCTCATTCCACTAGTCAATCATAAACTTGGGTAAATAGTTACAACCAAAGTGTTCACCTTTGCTGGGGAACATAACTCAAGGGTGAGAGAACTTTGGAAACTATACGGTGGTTCTAATCTTTCTACTTTTTAGAATAATTGAATATTTCATTTTGAATAAGACATCAGCATAGAGTCTAACCTAGACAACTGGGTTCCTTTAAAATATAAACGTTTGTTTGTTTAATTAACAAATAAAAATCATGACTATTATTCTTAGAAAAACATGTTTCCAGTCCCTGCCTCCTAGGTGTTTAGAGTCTATCCTTAAAGACTTATTTTATCATTTAAAATTATGTGATGTGGTGGTACCTAATGTGAGTATGGTTGCCCATGGGGGCCAGAAGACAGTGATGGATACCTAAACGTGAATTGCAGCTGGTTGTTAGCTTCTTGACACAAGTGCTGGGAACCAAACTCATGTCCTCTTCAAGAGCAGTATATGTTCATTCCAGTAGAGCCACCCTCTCCCCCACCAAGATTTTGTAACATTCATTTTTCCTTTGCTTACATTACTTAAAGTCTTCCAAACTCATCCATGTTTTAGCAAAAGGCACCATCTTCCTCTTCTTTCTTCTTACTGACAGATGAGACCTTTGGAAATAGGCAATGTTTTGAAATAGAAACAGAAATAAACAACAACAAAAAATACGTTAGGAATAGGAAAGACGCTTCACTTGTTAAGAGAGCTTACTGTTCCTCCACAGGACCTGTGTTCAGTTCCAGTACCATGCCAGGTAGCTCACAACCTGGAACGCCAGCTTTGAAGGACCTTCTAACTCCAAGGAGACTTACAATCATGCGTACCCATGCACAAACCCATGGACAGGTATATAAATATGCACATGATTTAAAATAGTAACAATAACTTTAAATTTTAAATGAGAACTATACAAATACGAAAGCCTGACCTGAAAAAAAAAATAGTTTTCCAACAACAACACAAGACTAGAATGCAATCTACTAACCGGCAGAGCTCACTTTTAAATAAGGATAGTAATTCCTACTTCACACTGTTTGTTACTGCCTATATATGATTAAAGAATCACAAATATTGAGGGTAAAGATGTTTTGGAATTTAAAAGTGTCTATTGTCCTATAATCTCTCCTTGCACTTGTTGTCAAACCTCTCAACTTTTATATGTGTTTATCATAATTCGACTGTTAGCATTGTTTAACAGACCTATTTAAATTCATCACATTTCACCAGGGTTTTTATTTTTTTATTTTTGGAAAACCTGTTATTAGAAAATGATATTAGCCTAATGAGTTATAGTTAACAAAATGTCAGGTGAGTCCCCCTGTGAAATCAAACTAAATTGCAGATATTAATGAAGACTCTTCTGTGGTCTCAAGGTTAGGAGAGTCTGCGAGAAAAGGAAATGTTAAACACGCATGACTGGATAAAATGTCTTCAGTGAGCAAATGGTAACCTCATACAGAGACAGTAATGGGTCCAGGGTCTGATCCACATTGCAAGGAAACAGGGGGCCCATGCTTGATTTGTAAGAGAAGGATAAATGTGTCACTTGGCTAGATGCTACTATTTACAGAGGTTCAGTTTTGTCACGCATGAAAGGTTTGCACAATTTAATAATCCTGAAAGGTTTGAAACATTTGATAATTTTCACTGGTAAATATGCAAAAAACAAGCACAATTTTTTAAAAAAAAATCTATAGATCAAAACACAAATATATTTCTATAGTTCATCTAATACCTGAATGGCCTTCATAAAAAACTTAAGACTTATTATGTATAATTTCTAATAATCAATATCATTTATAATTCTGTTAACTCTGAATAATAATATAATCCTCAAATTTCTATTCTACCTTACCCCAACAACTGTCTCAATCCAATTTTTTAAAATTATAAGTTTATTCATCACTCATAATTATTCTAATATTACACTACAGAAAATTCCAAAATTATACACACATTTTTAGTTCTAAAGGATGTAGTGCTGGTATTTCTCTTTTCTGCTCACAGAAATTTTATTCTTACTTAATTTTAATCATAAATATAGAAACATTTGTTGTAAGAGATTGCTTGTTTGTTTCTAGCTGCCCAGACCCGAATAACCACACAGAAACTGTGTTAATTAAATCACTGCTTGGCCTATTAGCTATAGCTTCTTATGGGCTAGCTTTTACGTCTTAATCTAACCCATTTCTATTAATCTGTGTATCACGACAAGGCTGTGGTTTACCAGGTAAAGTTCTGGTGTCTGTTTCCAGCTGGCCCACACGGCTTCTCTCTGACTCAGCCTTCTTTCTCCCAGCATTCAGCTTAGTTTTCCCCACCTAGCACTGTTCTGCCCTGCTCTGCTATAGGCTCAAAGTAGTTTCTTTATTAACCAATCATATTCACAGAGGGAAATCACTACATCATATGCTTTCAGATTCTGATTTTTCATTGATCTTCATAAAAACTATAACTTCATTGCAATCACTGATAGTGCCATTTTAAGTCTCTGTAGATACAGCACTTATAAATTATTACCATCAAACTTTTGTTACTATTATGCATTAGCTTTATATAGTAGGTGATGGATAGACAAGTTAATATATATCCATATAATATATATCAAGAGAGTCAAGACCAGACCCTTGATTTCCATATCCTCCCATATGGCTCAGAGGGATGTGGAACATCACAATAAATACTTGTTGAGTACTTGAAAACTCATATTCTTTCAGTTCTTTGCAGCCTTCACTGTAGAATTGCGATTTTTTTTTCCATTAAATATTATTGACAAAAGAACCCTAAGAGGACTATTCAGTGGAATCTCAACTCAGAGAGTTAGTGTTTGAAATACTAAGATCTCCAAAGCACTTAAGCTCACAATATGCAGACATCCAACTGTATTCAAAATACATATTTGTTTCTTACCCATTAGGAGAGCCAAGTTGACGTTTACACAACTCACAACCCCTCATCACTCATATATACATGGAAATTCTTAATAAACAGCACCGTAGGCTTATGTTTCTAAGACAGAGTGGGGGTTTGTGGGTCTTTGTTATTTCATTATGTCTAAACGCGAGCTAGATGGTTGAATGTATAAAGTGGAGTGAGATTATGATGCATTAATCTTATTCCAAATGTTAATTTATGGGTTTCACAAGATCTGCTTTGCTTTCCAGCTCAGAGAATGGCGTTTCTCAATAGTTCAATGGCTCAATTTCCATGGCAGTGCCACTCCAAGAAAATTGTGCAGTTAGAAGAATGGGACTTTTTGTTCCATGGTGTCTTGATAACTAGTGATAAATTTTATCCTGACACAGCCAGAGCACACCAATTCACACACACACACACACACACACACACACACACACACACACATACACACACACACACACATTCTTGTCTGTACGCACTCTCACACACACAAACACAGAGCACAAGTTAAAAAAAAGCCCACAAGTCTATAAATAAGCAACCCAAGCTCTTTTTCAAAAAAAATGTCTTTGTTTTTCAGCCTGAGATTTTGTATTGACATTGAAAATATAAGCGTGAAATAAGCCCCAGAATGGTTACTAATTAGTATCCCTAAAGAAGCGACTTCAGAGCATGATAATATCAAATTATGATAACAGGTAAATTAGATTATGAATTTAGTGTTCAGAGTTGAACCCTAGCTCTGCTTTAATGTAAAATTATAACAGAGTTGCAAGGTTTGTCCTAGAGAAACTTGGGATACAGCTCAGTCAATAGAGTGCTTACCCCAAATGCATGAAACCTTGGGTTCTGTTCTCAGCAATACATGAGCTGGGTGTGGTGGCAGAGGTTTGTAATCATGGTGTGTCAGAGGCAGAAGCAGGGAGATCAGAAATTCAAGACAATCCCCCATCTACACAAGGAGTTTAAGGCCAACCTGGGCTACATAAGATCCTGCCTCAAACAAAAAGATGAAAAATGGGAAAAGAGAGAAGGGGGAGAGAGAGAATGTTAGAAAATACTACCTGATTCTAAGGCCAAGAGCAACATCTATCATAAAAATACATATTGAAATGTCTTTTGGACTTTGCAACAGAAATGTAAAGACAGAATTTCTCCATGTCCTACAACTCAAGTACGATCTTCAGCAGTAGGATCTTACCGTCAAGCTCCGGGGGAGCCAAAAGAAATGCCAATAGCCTATAAAATCAGAGCTGTACGTGTTTTAGAAAGCATCAGCAATAACAAGCTTTTGTTTGCATTTTCAAAGGTCTTTGAGTTAGTTGTTCCTCCCATACCCTGTGCTCTACCCTTGCTTCTCATCGCTGAACCCATTTAACCCTTACCATTCCATTATTCCCCATTGCACCTTCCCACCACCCGCTTTCCAGCTCACATTCTCTGCATCCCTAATGTGCCTCCTTACTATTTTCCTGAATCCTATATTCTTGTACTCCTATATACCAATTTAAACATTATTAGCTTCTTGGGTATTTGTAGACCATTGGTATGGCTACTGCTTAGGGGAGACCTTTCTTGGACTCATGAAATTTTCTTTCTTTTAGCAGTGGTTTAAAGAGCTTGGCAAAGCCCAATGGAAGAGAAGATAAAAGAGAGAGGCTTTAGCTTGTTCCCAGCACTACACGTTTATTAAGTTATAAACCATGCGTTCTATGCATACTTCCCGTAATCTCTTACTTAACATTTTGTGACAGGTTTAATACAGCAAAATTAGACATGCTGCCACAGCCCTTCTGACAGCTACCTGGCTTCCATGCACTAACACCGCTGGCTGCTTGCCCAGTGCTCATACCATTGAAGAAAGCACTCACGAACACTCTTAGTGAAGTCTGGAAACAAGACAATGAGATGTAGGTTTCAGCACACACAATAGTCAATGCTCCCGGGGAATCCTTAGACAGTACTGGGCATCATCTGCCTTAGAAAAGAAGAAGATGACTGTGTACTTATTATAGGTCGTCAAGGACCATCTGCTATAAGGTAAATCGCCTAAAACAACACTAAATTTAAAATAAAATTAAATAGCTGTTTTTTTTTTCATTCACATCACATTCAATTAGAGACCTGTGAATGAATTCAGGTAAAATACTGAATAAATTAGTTTCGGAATAAATTAATTTTCTACAGGAGTAAATTTGGAAATGTGTGTATAGATTAAATATATACTTTTTTGTTTTTACTTGTAACAAAGTAATTTAGCAATGTTTGGATTAAAATAGGCAATACTTGGCACATAATCGCTCAGCAAGGTGAGACCAGACTGAAAGCTACTGCTTTCTGTTTGCTTCACACTCTTAGAAATGATTATATCTTTAATGTGCTGATAAACCCTAATTATTAACACAGTGTTGTGGCTTTAAGGTCTAGGTGGAATGTGAATCCTGTTGTGAAATATTTCTTTACATTATGTTTAGATGTGTCACTGTGATTGGGAATTTCATTTGACAATTTAATAAGAGTGATAGAAAGAAAAAGAAAGGAATAGAACCGAAGTTTCTAAGGTAACTGGATTTTAAAAAGTGTATATTTAAAAACTCTACAATCCCCAGCTAAGAAATACACAAAGAATACCACATTTAGGGACATCTTCCAAACTGCCATAAACCAAAGTTGCAGAGAAATCACAATAGAAAATAAAGGAACTTGCTTTTCAAAGGTCTGTAATGTAGACAATGGGGTTTTCCAGGAAACTTGAGTATTGGAAAGCAAAAGAACAGGGTGTATTTGAAAGAAGTGGTCAGATATGGGATAGATATCCAGAACACAAAATAAGGAAAATTAGCCAAATTCATAGCAAACATAAATTTATTATTCAAAATATGAAATATTAATAATTATTTTTATTGAATTGAAATATATGGTAGACTAAGATTCACAGCCTAGAAGTTGAACGTTCTGGGAGTTGCATTGCCTGGAATGTGTCAAAAGCAAGATAAAGTGTGTAAATATGAGAAGAAAACTTCTGAAGCTATTTTAATAGCAATGGAGTTCTTTAATTTTTATTAAATAATTTTTAACATTTTTAAGTAATATTTAGGCTTTGAAAATTTCATACATATACATGACGTATCTTGATCATATCAATTTCTTACTACCTCCATATGCCTCTCACTATGACCTTCCACGTTCATGGGCTCTAGGCAAACATTTCAGTACACACATACTATATAATTTATTATGAAAATTTCATTAAAAATATTGATTATTGATTTGTGTTAAAAACACTAAAAATTCTTTCTACTGGCTGCCTTGAAATGTACAATATTTGTCAACCTCAATTATGCTACTGTTGCCCCAGAAGATAGCAGATGGTTCTTCTATCCAATTGCATCTTTTCTTTTCCCTCTATCCATCCACCCTACCAACTCCTTCCCAGTCACAGATAAACACTGTCATCCTTTCTATTTCAACCTTTATGCTTTGAGAGAAGAACAAGAATGCCCAGAATTTATCCTTATTTATCTTATTTATTGTGCTTAACAGTATAGTCCCTAGTAGTATGGATGTGGCTTCAAATTACTAAATTTTTTACTTCATAGTCAAGCATTTTCACACAATGTATGTATATCATTTTTCTCTCATGTTGATTGCATATCTTTGCTCTTCTAGGATTAGTGTTGCAGAAAACACACAAGTGCAGTTTTACCTTCGGCACACTGGTTTAATATATTCTGATATATATTCCTGTGATGGAATTGTGTAGAAGCTCTATTTTTAGTTTTGCAGGGAATTTCCCATTTTGTATGGTATGGACAGTAATCTTTGATAGCTGTATTTTTGATTTTTAATAAGTTTAGTAAGTATATAGAATGTCAAAGGAAAAGAAAAATCAACAATAGGTAGACAAATGATTGATAGAGATTCCAAAAACATCACCAAATTGGTCACTCAAAATCTAGCAGAATTCCACTGGGGGAGCCTTTTTAAGGTGGTCAGACAGAGTTCCTGATAGAATTCTGAGCATCAGAGAGTGCCCACTCAGATTAGACTGCCACATAAGAAATCAAACAGAAATAGATAAGGATAACACGTCAGATCTTACAATCTTAATATCCGGTAGGAACTAACCAGAGAAAAGTTGAGGAAATCGGCTGGAGTTCTTTAGACATGGATAAGCTTCACATGGATGAACTTCTGGCTTCTTGTTCCCCACTGTAGGCACTCCTATATCCTTGGATGATCATGAGTAACATCCACTGGATGTCATTTACCTTGAAGATGTTATGAAGGGCACAGTGTTTTTATTTTTGAGGTGTTGTGCTATTCTCTGCCCTTTACCACTTGGGGACTTGGAAGATACAACATAAACATGATTTTATCTCAGACAGAAACTGAAAGTAAACCCAGTTTCCAGACATAGAATCTCAGTGAGCTCCAACAGAACATGACAATTCACCAATACATCGTACATTCCAGTTTATACTGATCAGCATTCTTGCTGTATTAATTTGCACCCTCATCAGCAGTGAATGGAGTTTGTCTTTCACTACATACTAGACAGTATTCATTCTATTTTTGTGTTTGATAATAGATTTTCCAACTAGGGTGAGGTAAAAATCATGATTTTTACCTTGAATTTGCTTGATATTTTTGTGATTGATTATTGACTATTGACTATTTGTATATCTTATGAGAAATTTAAATTAAGGTCACTTGCCCATTTTTTAACTGGATTATGAAGCACAATTATTAAAAACTCAGAGAGAGAAATTGAAGTTTGACCTGAAGGTCAGAAAAGCAAAATAGTCACTGGCTCTTAACTCTACCTCAGTCCAAAATGGCAATCCTGCCTTCAGGAATCTCAGAATGAGACTGTCTGGGAGCCATGTCCTCCCTTTCTCTCTGAGACTGAGATTAAAGATGTGGACCACTGGGATTAAAGGCATGCACCACCTAATTTTTATGGCAACTATTATGGCTACTGGGATTAAAGGTGTGTGCTACCACTGCCTGGTCTATAAGGATGACCAGTGGGGCTGTTTTACTCTCTGATCTTCAGGAAAGCTTCTTTATTAAAATATAAATTAAATTTCACCACAGGATTATATGTTCATTTTTTAAATATGAAGTTATTTGATATGCTTATATATTTTGGCCATTGTCTGATATACAGTTATTAAATAACTTTTCATGTTTTTTTAGGTTATTTCTTCATTCTAATAATTATTTCCTCTACTATAAAAAACCTTTTCAGTGTGATGTCATGCCATTATTAATTTCTGCTTTTGTTACTTCTATTTCAGTATCATACCTAGAAAAACAAGTCCTAAAATAATTTCTTCTAGGTTTCTCTCTGATAATAGTGTGGGGTCTTATGCTTATGTCTTTTGTCAATTTTAACTTGAAGTTTGCAGTTTTTCATATGAATGAGAGTTCAGGTCTAATAGCTACATATGGCTATCCTATTTTCCCAGTCACAATTATTGAAGAGATTATCCTCTCTCCATTGCATGCTCTTGCTGCTTTCAGACAAAGTAATTTTTAAGGCAAGTATTACTAGCGATAGAAGTGATGATGTGAAACAGTCAGTCACCAGTATGTCAATTATGGATAGGAACATACCTAATAAAATCTCTCACATAAACTGCATGCATATAAAAATGAGGAAACAGACAAACCCACAATCACTTTAGATGATTTTAACAGAAACAGAATGACACATATATGGATAGATGATATATGACAAAGGCACTTCTATAATTCCACAAGGGAGGATGGACTTCTCAATAAATGCGGTTTTTGGCAACAAATGGAAGGAAAATAAATCATGACTCTGTAAAATACACACACACACACACAAATTGTAGCAACGGATTGTTGATCTAAATGTAAACAATAAGTACAACATCTCCTCATATTTAAAAATAGAATAGCTTCATAAATGCTGAACAGAATGCTTTTGTCACAGAGGAAAGCATTTACAGATATATTTGTAAAATGTGTCTGAATACGCCAACATGGAGAAGGCATAAACTCAATCACCTGGTTATGCTAAGGATGGGATTAGTAATTGTTTTATGGAATATAGTCAATAACTTCTTCAGTATTATCTCTCATGTAGCATCAGTCCACAATTCCTGAAATACCTTGATCCAATGTTCTCCAATGAAGGGAGCTAATATCAGCATTTTAGTTGATTCAGGCTTCTGAGTATATAGAGTTTCAAACCAAAAACTGATCCCTCACTTTTGTGTGATTTCTAGTTTCCAATATATTTTAGCTGCAAAAGTTTAGGTAATTATTTTTTAACTTTTATTAAAAATAGATTCTTTTGGCACATAATACATCCTGATTATAGCTTTCCCTAAATTTACTCTGCCCAGGACATTCATACCTCCCTTTCCATCCAGATTCACTTCCTTTCAGTCTATTATTAGAAAAGAACATGCTTCTAAGAGATAATAATAAAACATAATAGATAAATCAAAAACTATCACATAAAAATTGGAAGTCAAGAAAAGCCAGCAGGAAAAAAGAAGACAAAAGAATCAGAGACCCATGTGTTTGTACACTCAAGAGTTTCATAAAAACACTCAACTTGGAAGCCATAATATGTACATAGAATAGTATGTATAGAATTCAGCCCCCTTAAGGCCCTGTGTTTACTGCCTTAGTCTCTGTGAACTCTCATGAGCTTTACTCATGTTGATTTACATGGACTGCTTCTCCTGGTGTCCTCCATCTTCTCTGGATCTTACACTCTTTCCACCTCTTCATCCATGGGGTTCTGTGAGCTCTGAGGGAAGATGTTTGACATAGCTTCCCATTTAGGTCTGAGTTTTCCAAGTCTCTCATTTGATGCATAACATCTGGCTGTGAGTTCTTGCCTTTTTTTACCATCTACGGTGTGAGGAAGCTTCTTTGACAATGACTGAGCAAGGTACTTATCTGTGAGTTCAGGAGAATGCCACTAAGAGTCGTTTTATAATTAGTTATTTTCTGAGTTGGTTTCATGTCCCTGGGTTATCCACTCTTAGGTTCTTGGTCACTAAGGTATGGGTTCCATCTCTTAGGGTGGGCCTTAAGTCAAATCAGTTATTGGCACATAAGCTTTGTGCCACCTTTGCCCTATCTTGCAAGAAGAACACCATTGTAAATCAAAGATTTTATGGTTGGGGGATTGGTGTTTATGATTATCTTTTGGTAGTCTGCAGTGTACCTTCCTGTACTAAAGATGCTTCAACCTAGGTATGAAGGTTTTATGTGGGCACTAGCGCATCTTCTCCATGTTCAGTGATTTGTGTGGGTGTTGTCTTCAGCCATGGGGTCTTACTGTCATGTTGGGGAAAGGAACATTTGTGTTGGCAACATTCTGGGTTGTTTGGAGGTTCCCATGAACCTACCATAGTCAATAACTCAATTAGATATGCAAAATATTCATCAGTATGGCTATAGGATAGGATCATTTCAAGTTCCCTATCCTCAGCTGCCCCAGGAACTAACTGGGGACCTCGCCTTGGGCACCTGGAGGCCCCTCTAGGTCCAAGTCTCTTCCCAACCATAAGATGGCTCCCTTAATTAAGATATGTGCTTCCCTG